>NW_006159752.1:1562512-1593274 GCF_000334495.1 Tupaia belangeri chinensis
CCGCACCTGCGGCGCCCCGCGGCTTCCCAATATATCATGGAATCTTGACTGGCACACTTAGTCAGTGAGTAAATTTTGTAAGATTTTGAGTCGGGTAGTAAAATCAAAATGTTGAGCTAGATATAAGACATATTTAGATGTAGCTTTCTACAAGGAGTGTACACGGCCCAATCTTACAGTTTATTTGTCCAGGACACTGCTGGTCTCTCATAGATTGTTCTAGTGCCCCATCTAGTTAGTATTCCTTATCACTTTCTAAAGTGTCATAATTTCTATGGCCGCCTTAAATAGAAAAAGTAAAAACCTGAACGAACATGTACTGATTGTAAACCCAAAATAAGTCCAGAAAGTGATAATGGAAAAGTGGGAAATGAGAACATGGGAATCTAATGTTTTGTGCCTTTACCTAATAGTTCTGACTGGGCCACACATCTTTGTATTCCATATTCTTCATGCCTAGCTTATAGTAAGTTCAGTTCCATTGATAATAAGAAATAACATCCCCATACATTAATCATATTTTACTTTGGAATTATGTTTTTTTACTTTATAACTTTTCTAATAGTTTGTTATAAAAATATTGTAACTATAAGAATTGTCATATTTGTGATAAGTATTACAGATGATGAGATTGCAAGTAATTTTTAAAGTAGGCTATTCACATGGGTATAAAAGATTTCTTTCATGAGAAGATAACACAGTGTTTCTTTCTTTTTTTTGAAGAGAGAAATTTATGCTATAGGGTGTGTACCCTTGCCAGAGACAGAGAGACAGAAAGCCAGAAATCACCACTCCCTCCCCCGGGGTGGGGAATGGCCATGCCACAATCCCTTCTCTTACATTCTCATCTCGGGATTTTTCACCTGGCGTGAGTTTTAAACCACCAGATCTGGGACTCAAACTGCAGCTGACTACGTGGGAGTCCAGTGACGTAACCATTATGCCATCTGCTGATCAGGGAAGTGTTTCTTTTAAGGTAATTCTACTTATTTCTGTCCCATTCCTCCATTTTGTTTTAAACTTCCTGTAGGCAGTGACAATTCCTTTTATATTTTTAGTAAAATGCCTGCATACTTAAGATAAAAAGCTAGAATTGATGAATTAAGCAATGCTCCATTAGAGGCTACAGCCGTGGGTATGCATATCATCAGTAGCTGTATTTAATAGCAGGGCATTTCTTCTGCCAGCCTAGCTTTGTGACAGATCTAGAAACTTCTTTCATCAACATCAGCAATATTGGTTTACAGGCTTCATAGTTAACATTTCGTTATATCATATTTCCTCTGTAGAGTCTAATCTCAATGGAAAAACAGAGAAAAGCATAAACTTTTTAGAGTATATTTTCTTATTAAATGGGGGTATCTAGTGAGTTCAACTATTTTAATGCTTATTTGTTTGTACTAAAACTTCCTCTTCACTGGAGAAGTATGATAGAGATGTATTTGGTAGAATATATATTCAGGAGCATTGGTATATTGAAATCATAAATATTATCACAGACCGACTATTAAGATATTAACTTTGCACAGTTTTTTATGTTTAATTGCGTGCTGTATCTAAGGAGGTTGTATGTAAGTTCCATATATCCTTTTAACAAATGAAGATTATGAAGTTTTCCTTGTTAAGAATTTGGGCTTTTTAAAACCCATTATAACAATAGTTTCAAATTATTCAAAGTACTGAGTTTTATTCTTGTCTTTGTCACTTAGTAATTATTGTTGCAGCATTGTTGTGCTCTTCCAGTAAGAGTGACTTGGCCTTTTCTTTGCCATAGAAATGAAAAGAAACAAAGTATTTTTACATTCACCATTTATATTTAGGAAAAGAAAAAAATAATTTTAGTTTATAAAATATTTTACTGTGCTATGAAACATACAAATACAGCACAGAACACAGGAAATGTAAATAAAGGGTACCATGTGAATTTCGAATTGGGATGAAGTTCAGGTCTGAACGCCTGGTGGATAGTTTGCTTACTTGAGATCTTTTTACTTCTCTCTACTTATGTTTTACCATTACATGGTTCAAATAGGAAATGTAATATTAGTATTTTTAAAAGGTACTTTACATGTGATAAAAATACATCCATCTTTCGTTTTTCAATTCATCCATCCATTTTCAAACATGTGGGTTATTTGCAATGCTTGATATTATGAAGAAAGCTCTGTCCACCCTTAAATACATATCTTCTTGTGTATGTGCTTTCACATCTCCTGGGTAATTCCTAGAAGACACAAGACACAGTAGGTGTCTATAGTAACTGCCAGTTTCCCGAGTGCTGGCACATGGTACGCTCCCATTAGCGATATTGGAATGCCATTTGCTCCACATGCTCCACACCCTGGCCAATGTACCAGCAAAGTGTACTGTATTCCGTTCCATCTTGGGAAAAATAACTGATTGCAAACTTATGTGCAATATCCTGTCTTCTGGAACTATTTTCTGTTTCCTTCTGCCTTATTATTTTTTAAATAACAGATTCCATCATCAGCCTCAGCTTCTTCTGATAATCTCTTTTGGGTATTTAGGGAGATCACCTCTCCATGATTCATCAATCTGACATGTATTTTATTTATTTTTATTTTTTGTAGTTTGCTATAGGATGCATGCACTCACTGGAGAAAGAGAGAGAGACAGAGAGAGAAAGAGAAAGTGAGATATCATGCCTATGGGGATGGCCACACCACAGTTCTTCTCCAATCTCCTTGGGGTTTGGGACATGCATGTATGCATTCATGCAGCATGTTTTTCAAGTCTCTGGGTTCAGGACTCAAACTACTCAGCCACATGGGATCTAGCTGCTTTAACTTCCATGTCACCTGCTGGCCCTCAATCTGACATTTAAAGATGCATTCTAGTATATCATTAAACATGATGCAAGTAAAGTAAATTAAATCATCCAATACAATGTTGTAAAGCAATTTCATCATACTGACCTTAACTAGTCTAGTACTAACAAACGAATCTGTATCCATGCCTGAAACACTGCACAAGGGAATGACTGAACCTGAGTCTGCCGATCATCTCATAAACCAGTAACTTTTCAATATAAACTTCTTAGTAGACAAATATGGCATGTTAATGCTCAAAAAGTGAGAATCCACTCAGCAATACTATATAAATTTAAATAACTTTTCTGAGTTTCAATTTTTCTGTGAAATGAAGAAAATAACATCGATCCCATAGGATTATTGAGATGATTAAATGAGTTAACATTTGCTACACTTTTTGCTCCTTAGAAAATGCTCTATACATTTAAAAATAAATAAATACAGGGAACTCACACCAGGCATAGTGCTCCCACATTATCAAGTATGTGTCATCACACAGAAAATGTCAATTTCTCAGATATCTCATAAGTCACATTCTTCAAACCATTCCATTTCATAAACTGCACATTTTCAGTTTTTATTGTTATCCTTTGTTTTGTTGTTCTACTGCCCACCAACTTACATTTTTTTATGAGAGATTTTTGTTATAGGGTGTGTACGCTTGCCAGAGAGACAGAGAGAGAGAGACAGAGAGAGAGAAAGTTTGAAATCACCCCCCAGAGGGGAGGGCCAATCACAATCCCTTCTCCTCCATTCTCCTCTCAGGATTTTGGGCATGCATGCCCATGCACCCTGTGTGAGTTTTAAGCCGCAGGGTCTGGGACTCAAACCACATTCAGCTACATGGGAGTCTAGCACCTTAACTACTATGCCACCTGCTAGCCCTGTCCCCCTCCAATTTATTATATTTAATCTGTGGCATCTGTTTATGTGACTTAAAGGAAAACACAATCTAGTAAAAGCAAAGTATCATTTTCTTTCCATAAAAGCTAATAATTGCATTCACTTCTAAAATATTGGTAGAATCTTAAAAAGCAATGACAAATAAGAACAACTGAGTTTATGCTCTCTATATTTGCTAGTTATTTTTGTTCACTTGCGTATTTTAGTTCTGCTCCCCATTCCCATAGGAGGCTTAGACTCAGTTGATATGTTTTCTTTGACTTTTGTTATTTCTAGTCGGTGCCTGTGTTCACCAGAGTTATAGAGAGAAACTCTCCAATGAGGTGTGGTCACTCACAATCCTTTTTCCTCCATTTTTTATCCTCTTAAAGTTTTAACATACCGAACTTGTACCAAGTGTGTGTTTTAAGCTACTGGAGCTAGAATTTGAACCTGTCAATTATGTGGGAACTGGCTCCATTAAGAGATTTGGACAAAATGTAGAGATTATAAAATTGTAGGCTGAACCAGACAGGTAGCACAGTTCATACCTTACTGGACTATGGTACTGGAAACCACAAGGCTGACCATGGTCTGGATTTCCAACCAGATCAACCTGAAATGCACCAGATTTCAGATACAAATGGGCTAGAGAAAGGAGATCTCAGTGTGACCAGACTCTGTCAAAGGTACTGCTTTCTCTCTCTGTGTGTCTTTTTCTTACATGTGTATGTTTGCTTACCACCATGAATTTTAAAAAAGGTAGGTGGATGAGAAAAAAGTAGTTAAAAGAACTACTGAAAAATGTAAAATATGGTAAACATTTTAAAACCAAATATGGCACGTTTTGGAGCCTAGATGGCGTTATGATTATGTGACTGGACTCCCATACAGTTGACTGCAGTTCAAGTCTCAGACCTGGTGACTTACAACACACTGGGTACGTGTGCGTGCATGCCTAAAATCCTGAGAGTGACTGGATGAGACGTGATTGCAGCATGGCCATCGTCCCTGAGGGATGATTTCTCATTTCCTATATTTCTGTCTCTCTGGTGAGCACACATGCCCTATACAACAATCTCTCAAAAAAAAATGTGGCATGCTTGACAAAGTATGTGAATACAACAGATATTTTGAGTGTTAAGAATGATGAAGTTTGTAAAAGAAGAGAGAAGTTATTGTTTGAGAAAGAAGAATAGTAAAAAAAACCTGCCCTATACAACAATCTCTCAAAAAAAAATGTGGCATGCTTGACAAAGTATGTGAATACAACAGATATTTTGAGTGTTAAGAATGATGAAGTTTGTAAAAGAAGAGAGGTTATTGTTTGAGAAAGAATAGTAAGGAACGTCAAGAGCTCATGCGTCATCCAAATGGAGATCCTCAGTGTTTTCTTAAATAATTATTTTACTTTATTTATTTGTTATTATTAATAATATTATTTTAACTTGCTATAGTCATTAGAGATAGAGAGACAGTGAGAAAGTGAGCTGCCGGGTCTGGGACTTGAACTGTGATCGGCCATGTGAGAATTCAGTGCTCCAACCACTACAGTACCTGCTGACACAAAGTTTTTTTTTTTTTTAATGTAGAAGAAAGCTAAAAGGACACTGTATCTGGAATAAGATCTCAGTCTACATCCTGATTCTGCCATTTATTAATAATGTGATCTTACGATAAATATTTCAACTTTCTAATCCTTAGTCCTTATAGATAACATGACCTGTACTGAAAATTTTTATATATTTTGAGACTTATCCCAACTTGATTTAAAATCCTAGTTCCATTGTTATGTGTTTCTCTTGACACTGAAAACAGAAATATAAAAAAAGGAAAGTTCCAAATAGACAATCTACATATTTTATGAGATAAAATATGCATTTATGTATAAGACAGCTATTCCTTATTAACTTTTTAGAATAGTCAATTTTCATATTTTCCAGTTCACCACTTTTCCCAATTGATCGAAAATGTAAAGGAAAGAAAACTTGTTTCCTTAAACTCAAATTCAGCTATGTGAAATATTATGTAAGGAAAAAAAGATATAAAAAAAAATCAGTTGTATAGAAGTTTTAAAAATCTAAAAATTGCATACTGCCTTTTCATTCTTGAAAGAGCTTTTCAAAACTCAGTGTGCTTCTTTACAGTCGCATTTATCTCTAGTGAATTAATAACTCACTGAATCAGGTAATTATCTGCATGTTAGAAAAATTACAATACTATGAAGTGTATATTGGACAGACGTTAATAGCACTTCATTTCATGGTTTTCTGACACAAATGCTTATAACATTGCAGAATTTTTAGTACAGGGAGCCCTAACAATTGAAATGTCAAATGTGCAAGAAAACACCTCGAAGGCAATAACATGGTTATTCAAAGATGGGAGGCAGAGATTAGAAGTGTTTTTCATTTGTTTGTTTATTTTTTTATTGAAACTTCCAAAATGGACTAATTTTACACTAAAGTTAAATGAAGCTTATTTTACAGATGAACTCTTTAAAATAAGCAGATTTATAAAGGTTCATTGTCTCTAAACCACAGTCCCTTCTGCAGAGGCTCTGAGCATGACCATCTTTCTGAGGTGCACTTTAGTTTTTAAATTGAGTTAAAAGTAATGAAAATAAAATGTGAAAGTCTTTCAAAAGAACCACATTAATGAAAGTTGTAGGAGCAGCAGTGTGTGAATAATAGCACTCTGAATAGATATTTTTGTTGCTATCTTTTGAGAATTATTTTTAATTTTATTTTGTTTTAATAACTCGGGCTCTCACAAGAAAAAGGTAGTTGGAACTGCATTGTCATATACTAAAAATACAATAGAATCCAAAGTTTAAATGTGGGGACCAGCAGTTAGTGTAATGGCTATGTCGCTGAACTCCCCCATGTAGTCGACTGCAGTTCGAGTCCTGGACCCGGACGCTTAAAATCACGCTGGGCGCGTGTGCATGTGTGTCCAAGATCCTGAGAGGAAAATGGAGGAGAAGGGATTACAGTGTGGCCATCCCACTGGATGGGGGGAGATTTCTCGCTTTCTATCTCTCTGTCTCTCTGTCTTTCTGGCGAACGCACGTGCCCTATAGCAAAAACCTCTAAAAAAAAAAAAGTTTAAATGTGAATAACTTGTATCACAACACCCAAGCTCCTAAGATTCAAAGATTCAATGAATCATCTCAATAATTCAAACTGTAAGAAAATATATTTTTCCATGTTCACCATGATTTTTCTTGCCTCCTATTAAAACACATTTCCATTTCCAGAGTATTTCAATACATAGCTGCTTTGTAGAACTAAGAAGTAGGCAAATGACGATACTGTTCAAATTATTTTTCTTTTGCACAGCTTTGTTTTGTTGTTTCCTAAAATTCCCTCACTATGAATCAAACCAGGTGCTGCAGGATGCTCTGAGTTAGGTTAATGATGAGGTTGGGCATGATGTGGATTTGCATATGGATGATGTAAAGACAAAGCTTACTCAGAGAAGAGATTGCCATGATAAATTAAGACCAGAGGGAAAAAGAGAAAGAGAGGATTTCTGGCAGTGTGCTTATAATTACTTCCTATTGAGTGTGTGACCTTCACAAAGACATTCTCTATGATAAAAACTGGCATCAAACCTCCTTAAGGATGGCCACACTCCATACTGACTCAAAGTAGAATGGGCCTTTATCCTGCCACCAATGAACTGCTTTAGCAATTTCTGCTGATGGACTTTTACTTAATCCTGTCCCTTCCCTTATCACCCCGAGAGCTTTCTCTGTTAGCTTTGACAAATGTGAATTCTTTCCAAGCAACTTAAATGTATTATATGTCTATTTATACTAGTTTAAAAGAAGCTTGTTCCCTCAGGTCTAGCAGACATATCTGTCATTTCTATCCAGGGCTTTGCTTCTGGTGAAAGCCCTATATTCCCCAGGATCTAGCCTCTATTTTTATGCTAGTTTTGTGAGACCAATAAATTTCTTTTCACTTAAAACTTTTATTTTGTAGGGGTTTTTGGCGCAGTAGTAATTATTCTCTGCCCATCTTTAGGAGGTCATTTATTTGTAGGAAATCTGCCTAACATGATTTACAGAGTCAATGCCATCCCTGTCAAAATACTAATGCATTCTTTACAAAGGTAGGAAAAACAATCCTAAAATTAATATGGAACCACAAACAAACTCAAATAGAGAAATCTTGAGCAAAAAACAAAGCTGGAGATGTCACACTACCTGACTTCAAAGTATACTTCAAAACTATAGTAACAAAAACAGCCTCGTACTGTCATGCAAGTAGACACATAAACCAATGGAACACAAGAGAGAACAGAGTTGGCACTTGCAACCAACTGATTTTTGACAAAGGTGCCAAGAATTGCCACAGTGGAGAAAGGGCAGTCTCTTCAATAAAATGATTCTTGGAAAATTGAATATCCACATGAAGAAGAATGAAGCTAGACCCTTGTGTCTCACCATGTACAAAAAACAACTCCAAACAGGTTAAAGATAAATTTAACACACAAATAATAAAACTAATAGAAGAAAACATAGGAGAATGCTTTAGTACTTCAATCTAGGCAAGGATTTTTTGATAAGACCTCACAACTGCAGGCAATAAAAACAAAAAGATATAAATAGAATGGGATTACATTTATTTCCAAGGCAAAGGAAACAATCAACAGAGTGAAGAGGCAACCTACAGAATGGAAGAAATAAAAATTATGCATTTTTCCAATGAGTTCAGAATAATTAAGGAGCTCAATTAAGTCAACAACAGAAGAGGAATCCAATTTTCAAATAGGCAAAAGATCTGAACAGACTTTTATTGAAAAAAAGATATAAAAATGGCTAATAAACATATGAAAAAATACTCAACATCACTAATAATCAGAAAAATGCAAATCAAAATCACAATGAAATATCACTTTCAATTACAATGGTTACTATAAAAATTTATAAATTCTGACACAAGTGTGGGGACAGGGAAATTCTTATGTACTGTTAATGGGACTATAATTAGTACAGACACTATAAAAATGGTGTAAAGATCCCTCAAAAAATAGAAAATAGAACTACCACATGATCCAACAATACTACCGCTGAAGATATATTTAAACAAAGTAAGATCAGTATCTGAATGAAATATCTGCACTCCAATTTTTATTGAGTACTATAAACAGTAGTATAGGGAATCAAACTAATAGTGCTTCAATGAATAAATAGCTTAAGAAAATTTGATTTAATATGAATAAACCTAGAAGATAGTATTTCAGTGAAGTAAACTAGGCAAGGAAAAACAAATGCCATATAATCTCATTCATAAGTAGAATCTAAAGAACTTGATCTTGTAAAACTAGAGTATATGAAGTCAGTAGGTGGCATGGTGGATAAGGTGCTAGACTCCCACAGAGTTGACCTTGGTTTAAGTCTCAGTTCCAGTGACTTGGAAATCAGGCTGGGCACATGTGCCTGTGTCCAAAATCCTGAGAGGAGAATGAAAACAAAGTTATTGCAGTGTGGCTATTCCTCTTGGGGGTGATTTCTTACTTTCCCTCTCTCTGTCTTCTCCAGTGGACATGCCCTATGGCAGAATAAAAAAAATAGTTAAAAAAGAAAAAAAAAGGTAGAGAGTAGAATACTGATTTTCAGAAGCTGGAGAGAGATGGGGTGTGATGGGATGGAGAGAAACTGGTCATTTGGTACAAGTTACAGTTAATTAGTAGGAATAAACTTTCAGCATTCTTTTCCATAGTAGAGTGACTATGGTCAATAACATTGCATTATATATTTTAAAATAAATAGAAGAATTTTTAATACTCTTATCACACAGAAATGATAAATATAGATGATAGACATGCTAAACACCCTTATTGGATTCTTACACAATGTATTTATGTATAAAAACATCACCTTGTGCCTGAGAAATCTCTGCAGTTTTCATGTCAAATAACTAACTAACTAAATAAAAAAATAAAATGAACATGATATCAATATTAGAAGAAGTCCTTTTGATTCTGTGTTTTTCAATGACAGGTGTATGATGTAGTGGACTGGCTCTGTAGTACAGTGCTTAATCACTGTATTAATTTTACATTTACAATAATATTTTACATTTTTCCATAGTTCTTTTAAACACTTTTTTCTCATCCACCTACTTTTTAAAAATTCATGGTGGTAAGCAAACATACACATGTAAGAAAAAGACAGACAGAGAGAGAGAGAAGTACCTTTGACAGAGTCTGGTCACACTGAGATCTTCTTTCTCTAGTCCATTTGTATCTGAAGTCTGGTGCATTTCAGATAGATCTGGTTGGAAATTCAGACCATGGTCAGCCTTGTGGCTTCCAGTACCATAGTCCAGTAAGCTATGAACTGTGCCACCTGTCTGGTCCAAACTACAATTTTATAAGTCCTACATTTTGCCCAAATCTCCATTGTTTAAAATAGATTAAATATCTGTCTACAATAGAAATCATTTTGCAATCTCTTTACAAAATTAAACAAATGTTAAATCAATTGAGAGACTTGATTTGTTACTAGATAATCTTTTCAATGTTCCTACAATCCAACAATTGGTGATATGATATAAAATTTTTCATTGCAATATTTACCCACAATTTTAAAGCAAAAAAGTGAAATTATGTAATTTTAGGATGCATCTACCTATTTTATCTCTGAGGAATCTAAAGTTCAAAGATCTTCAGTGACCTACTCAAAGTCACAGAATGGAAAATGTTGAAAAAGAATTCATTTATTTGCCACTTTAAGGAGTTTGTATCAATGATATGAGCTGCAATAGAAAAAAAAAAGTAGTTTCCCTTTGCCCTATTGGTAAAATGTTAAATTCATGATCACTATATAGACACATTAACAAAAACGACTATTAAAATAAATGATAAGCTTAAAGCACTCAGGCTGAAAATGGTTTTACATCTAGTAAGATATTTTCTTTTGGCTTTAAAATATTTGATAAGCATGGATAAATTGATATGCATTTAATTTATTAGTTAATAGATAAAAATGCAAAGCAGTTTATTTTAATGTGAAAGCCAACTTTAGTGATGTTACAACATTTTTATATACAGAATGCTAATACTCACTTTTCTAATATTATATCCATTAGGATTAGAGTAGAACAGAAAATCAAAATCGCAGCTTAAACACACTAAAGAAGTCACAAGTTTTATATCCCATAGCAGAGATGGAAATGTATAAATTCATGTTTTTCATTTTTCACATCCTTTATTCCTCGTCCCCCTACTCCATGCTTAGCTGGTGACACTCATCAGAAAGATTGCATCATGGCCCAAAAAGGTAACTGGATACCTAAGTATTAGTCTGCTTTCTGGCAGTAAAAAAGAAGACAAGGAAAAATACAGAAGTCTCATCTCCTTCTGAATCAATATTTATGTAGTCTTTAGAGATGTTTCACATAATGCATCTCCTTATGTACCGTAGATTTAGGAGCCACTCGTGCATACAAAAGAGACTAGAAAACACACATTGTATTGGACACATAAAAAACAAAAGGGACAATAACATTGAGTAGACTCACACCAATCTAGATAGCATGTATAATTTGGGCCATAAGGCAACATGCAACTTAAACTTACAGTCTTGAGAAACGAATCCACCAAATCAGACAGTATAGAAAAAAAAAAAAAAAGAGAGAGAGAGAGCTTAAAGTTGTACTTTCAAAGCTGAGGCATAATTTTGTTTAAAGGATTAATTTATTTAACTTTATTTATTTATTTTAATTTAACCAGAGAGGGACAGAGTGAGAGAGACAGAGAGTGAGAAGGCAAGCCACCAGGTCTGGGACTAGAACCACAGTTGGCCATGTGGAAGTCCAACACCCTTAACCAGCATGACACCTACTGGCCCAAGCTGTGGAATAATTTTAAATCTACTACTAAAAATGTTAATCCCAAGTAAATCCTAGAAAATGTATGTGTCTTAATTGGCTCACTTGTAAAATCAATAAAATCTGCCTTTGAGATTCTGTAAGACAATGCGAGTAACAGAGATACCAGATGTGAAAGGACTTTGTAAAATTATAATTTTAATTGTGAATGTATTTAAAAGAATTCCCTCATGCTTACCGATTATTTTCTCAAGAATGTTTTAAAAATTGAATAAACGTTGGTATAATTTCCCTGAATTAATGTTTATGTCTATGAAAAGTCAGCAGACCCAAGGGCAAAGATGTTGTTACAGTGGTACTTTCATTTTTATTCTGATCGCATAAATTTGAGAGAAATAGACTGTGGGATAACCCAGTGAATCGTGGACTGATGGTCAGTTGATCTTCTTGAGCTAGAGCCAAATTAAATGTGAACATCTGAGTCAAGAAACTAGATGAAATGCTGTGTTAGATAAGATATTAGGGGGTTCACTCTAATGTCACGGCTCTGTGAAGACCACCATACGATATTTTGTAATTCTTTAACTGATTTAATCTTGTAAGTAAACCTATAGAATAAACTGGAAAACAATCACGTTTTGATAATGGTTATACTCCTTGGCTGTCAATTGAATGGCAACTCCTTTACACTGTTGCCTTGTCCCATGGCATATTTTGAGTGTTTCAATTATGAAATATATACAGGGAAAACTAAAATGCTTTAACATTGCCATTTAAATCAGAACCATACTTAACATAACTAAGAGAATTTATATAGGCCAACTGGTTTTAATTAAGTAGTAAATCTAAACAGTCCCAGATGAAAACTAAAGAAATGTAAATATCAAGGAAAAAAAGACTTTGGAACTGAACTTTACAAATTGGTTTTGGGAGAATCATTAATACTAAATCTTCATGAAATAGCCTGGAACACTTAATTGTGAAAAATTGTAAAAGTTTTAGGTTGTCAAATATTACCAAATTAAGTATTACTTGTAATAGCTGCAAAGTTTTCTTCACAAATCAATTTCAGTCGTTCCTAAAAACATTCTACTATTACTTGTAATAGCTGCAAAGTTTTCTTCAAAAATCAATTTCAATCATTCCTAGAAACATTCTATAAGTAATTATAAAATATTAGAATAGCTGCCACTCACTGTAGATGGCTGTTGTTTTTTCTTCTGCTTCCAATTTCTCAAATACCAATTTGGATAGATATAAGTCTTCATTAATTCCAATAGTTAACCAGAATTGCATATGACATGTTCAAATTTGACTAGATATTAATCTTATTTAATAAATGGTTGTAAATATAGCAGCTCTGGGGACCAGCAGTTAGCATAATGGCTGTGTCGCTGAACTCCCATGTAGCCAACTGTGGTTTGAGTCCTGGACCCGGTGGCTTAAACTCATGCTGGGCACGTGTGTGTGCATGCCCAAGATCCCAAGAGGAGAATAGAGGAGAATGGATTGCAGCATGGCCATCCCCCTGGGGGGTGAGTTCTTGCTTTCTGTCTGTCTGTCTCTCTCTCTCTCTCTCTCTCTCTCTGTCTTTCTGGCAAGCGCACATGCCCTCTAGCAAAAACCTCTACAAAATAAATAAATAAATAAAAAAGCAGCTATGCACATATTAATTTAATTTTTGTTGTGAATCTAATGATTATTGCAAATGTGTTTACTTGTAGATTACAGAAAACAAATATCCTGACCACCACTCCACCAAACCAAGAAACAAACATTCTAATATAAATCCCCTCCACTTTTTTTTTTTTGAGAGATTTACATCATAAGGCCCCTGTGCTCCCCAGAGAGATAAAGGCAGAGAGAAAGCAAGAAATAACCCCCAAGGGGTGATGGCCATACTACAACCCCTTCTTCTCCATTCTCTTGGGATTTTGTGCACACACATACATGCACCTGCCGTTAGTTTCAAGGTGCTGGGTGCAGGATTTGAACCACAGTCAGCACTGTGGGAGTCCAAGGATGTAACCATTACAGCAGTTGCTGGTCCTAACTGCTTGTGTTCTTAAATGGTATATATGAAAAAGAAACCCTAATTCCTATGTTTTGTTAATTAATTATAAAACTAGATTTTTTCCTGTCTATTGACAACTTTGATTTTTACCAATATAAATGCATAAACTCACTTCGTTTTATCATTTTTTATTATTTATTATTATTTATGCATTCCATCTCTATACATACTTTATATTGTAAAGATATTTTACCTAACATGATGTATGCCACACACCAGGAGAGTTGAGAATACTATACACAACAGCATCATGAGGAAATAACCCATGTCTGTGTCCCACAAATGTCCTACCTCTCCATTTTTCCCAAATTTCCCTTCTGGCTCTCTTCCCCTCTTCCACTCTCTTTATACTTTGTCCCCAGTGTCCATAATGATTTTCAATACTTTTATGTCGTCCAGTATTTAAGTCTCTACCATCAAGTGTAGACAGTCAGTGTATATTAAGTGGAGACATACGATGTCTCTGTTTCGTAGCCTGACTTGTTTCACTCAGCAATAAATCTTTCATGTTGTCCATTTTCTATCAAATGTCAGGGTCTCTTTTTTTTTTTTTAACGGATGAATAGTATTTCATGGAGTATATATGCCACACTTTTTCAATCCATTCATCTGTTTGGACATTTGGGTTGGTTCCATGTCTTAGCAATCGTGAATAATGCCGCAAAAAATATAGTTGTACAGGTGCTTTTCTGACTGAGTGTTCTACTGTCCTTTGGGTAGATACCCAGGAGTGGAATTTCCAGATCATATAATAATTCTATCTGAAGGTCTTTGAGGAACCTCCATATTGCTTTCCATAGTGGCTGGACCAATTAACATTCCCACTAACAATGTAGGAGAGTTCCTCTTTCATCATATCATTGCCAGCACTTATCATGTTTTGCTTTTTAATCTTCACCACTCTGACTGGGGTTAGGTGATATCTCACTGTAGTTTTGATCTGCATCTCCCTTATGATGAAGAATGTTGAGCATTTTTTCATACTTTTTTTTGGCTGTTTGTGTGTCTTCCTTAGAGAGTATTTTATTCAGCTTATTTTCTCATCTTTTAATTGGGTTAATCATTTTCTTCTGGGTAAGTTGCTAGAGTTCCCTGTGTATTCTGGTTACCAGTCACTTATATGAGGTATAGTTTACAAAAATTTTCTCCCATTCCGAGGGTTGTCGATTCACACTAATTACCATGTCTTTTGCTATGGAGATACTTCTTCATTTAATGTAATTCCATCTTTCTATTTTGGGAATATTGCCTGTGCTTTGGGGATCTTGCTTAAGAAGTCTTTGTCTTCCTTGGGACCAGCAGGTGGCATGGTGGTTAAGGTGCTGGACACTCCCACATGGCCAACCGCTGTTCAAGTACCGGATCTGGTGGCTTGCTTTCTCACTTTCCCTCTCTCTCTCTCTCTCTCTTCCAGATTTTCCACAGTGTTTTCTACCAGTAGTTTTATAGTTTGCGGTCTTAGGTTGAGATCTTTGATCCACTTCAAGTTTACTTTTGTTAAAGGTCACAGATAGGGTTTCAGATTCATCTTTCTACAAGTGGATACCCAGTTTTTCCAGCACCATTTACTAAAGAGTTTTTCCTTTTCCCACTGAATTGACTAGTACCCTTTGTCAAAGATCAGTTGACTGTATGGGGGTTTATTTCTGTTATCTACTCTGTTCCACTGGTCCTCCTGTCTATTTTTGTGCCAACATAGATTCACTTTTATTTCTGCCATATTTTTCTTCCTTTCTTGTCTTTCTGCCCCATTGCCTATTATTAGTTTTCTTCTTAGCCCTGACACACAAGTAGATACTTGTTTTGTTTTTGCTTGTTCCCTTTCAACTAGAATGAAGAGCAAGGCCTTCACCATTTTTTCCACTTCTCTCTCTTTCTCCAGTTCCTGAACCATGCCCAAATGTTTAAGTCCCTGACAGCTATTTGTTGAATGTGCGAGTAATCAATGTATCATTGTGAGAGTCATCTCTTATGCTGGCATTGCTTCCTAACTTTCAGCCCCAAATCTGCTTTTCCAAGTGATTTCCACACTGCTGCCTGAATGGCCCCTTCAAAACATGAACCTGATTATGCTGGACCTTTGCTGAAAATCTTTCAAACTTGCCATTACTAATAAGATTAAAGCCAAGTCAATGGCATGGCTTATAAAAACCTCCATGACAGGGAACCAGCAGTTAGCGTAATGGCTATGTCGCTGGACCCCCACGTAGTCGACCGCGGTTCGTGTCCCGGACCCGGTGGCTTAAAACTCACACCGGGCGCATGTGCGTGAATGCCCAAGAACCTGAGAGGAGAATGGAGGAGAAGGGATTGCGGCGTGACCATCCCCTCTGGGGGGTGATTTCTCACTTTCTGTCTCTATGTCTCTCTCTGTCTGTCTGGCGAGCGCACGCACCCTAGTGAAAATCTCTCAAAACTTGCCATTACTAATAAGATTAAAGCCAAGTCGATGGCATGGCTTATAAAAACCTCCATGACAGACCTCTGCTTGTCCTGCCTTCTCCAATGTATCCCTGTGTCCCTGAACTGCAGCCACATTGGCCATCTCTCCATGTTTCCAAGCACTTTCCCTTATCCCAACCACACCCCTTAAAAAAGATTTTCATTTGACTTTGAACCCACATTTTAATTCTTGAACTTGAGTTTTCAACTCAAATATCATGTTCTCAAGGAAATGGTTCAAATGTTTTCCATGATATATTAGATTCCCCAATGTAGATTGTCCATCCTTATGCTCTGCTTTTTCTTCTTTGGACCTATTACTTAAATTTTTGTAGCATTATTTGGAAAAACCAATTTATCCTAAGTTTCTTTTGCTTTTAAATTTTTGCCAAAAGGCGCATATATTCACCAAAGAGAGACAGAGAGAGGAAAAATGAGAAGTTAACCTCCAGTAGGGAATGGCCACGTTACAATCCATTCTTCTCTGTTCTCTTTTCGGGATTTTAGGAATGCATGTACATGTGCCTGGCATGACTTTCAAGCCACCGGGTCAAAAATTTGAACCGTGTTTGGCCATGTGGGAGTCTAGCACCTTTACAACCACACTACCTGCCGGTCCCTCCCCAATAAGACGTTAAAGCTCAGTAGAGACACAAGTGTCCTCTATATTTCTAACCTGGAACAGATCTAATGCATAATAAGTATACAATAAATGTACATACATATATTATATATATATATTTAATTTGCTATTTATGAATACTTAATATATCTATAATGTCTATAATACACACACATACCACATACACACACACACACACACACACACATGTTATTTGCTATAGGACATATGCACTCAGGGACAGAGAGAGAAAAAGGAAAAGTGAGAAAGCACCCCCATGGGATGGTTTTACTGCAATTCCTTCTACTCCATTCACCTGTCAGGATTTTAGGCAAGCATACACACCCACCTGGCATGTTTTTCAAGGTGCTGGGTCTAGGACTTAAACCTCACAGTTGGCCATGTGGAATCCAGCCACCTCAACTACCATGCCACTGCCAATAAGTGTTTTAAATGTAATTAAAAAAATAAAAAGAATATCATGAATGTTGGCATTTGTGATTGCACTGATACCTCACAGAAACCTCATTCTCATCTCCATACATGATTTAGGTTTACATTGACTTAGGAAAAAAAAAAAAATCTTAACACAGAAATTTTATTTTACCTCAGTGAGCACTTTCAATGTACTAAATTGTTTAAGATCATACTCTGTCAGTAACTACTTCATTGTTTAGCATCAATAATAGGGTTTCATATTACAATGAAATAAATTCATCTAAGAGTCTCAGCCCTGTAGCTTAGTAGTTAGAGAGTCAGATCCTATGTGGAGAATTATGGTTTGAATCCTCCACACCGAAGAACTTGAAAAACATGCCAGGTGTGTGTGTGTGTGTGTGTGCCCTAAATTCTGACAGAATGGAGAAATGGAAGACAAAAGATTGTGGTGTGATTACACCCCAATGGGAAGTGCTTGTTCCTTTCACCTCTTTCTTTCTTTGTCTCTGCTGAGTGCACTCTCCCTCATAAAAAAAAAGTCATGTAAGAGATTCTACCAAATTTCTATACATAATTGCTATACATAATTTCTAGACATAATTGCTGCATTGCTGTAATTCTCTACAAATGTTAAGAAATATAGATTAGTCATGGTACATAGCACCATTTTTATAGAATTACAATGACATTTTCTATTTTTGAATATTTTATAGGTATAAGTAACTCCAGGTTTTGTTTTTTTTTTATTCTCTTTTTCATTTTAATTACAGAGTGCATGCCATTTTGGGGGGAGAGACAGAAAGAGAAAGTGAGAAAGCACCACCAATGGAGAATGGTCACACCACAATCTCTTCTGTTTCTCCTGTCATGGTTTTGGCCACACATGCACATTCACCCAATATGTTTTAAAGCTACTGAGGCCAGAACTGGAACCACACTGCCCGCCAGCTGGGACCCTACTGCCTTAACTACTATGCCACTGGCTGGTCTGGTAACTCTTCAGTTTCTGTCATCGTTAATGATACTAACGACGTCTCCTGCATTGTATTTCTCCCCACTATATCCATCAGACATGCTAACAGATTAAGTTCCTAGATGTCTTTCTCGACTATGTCTTCAGTGAGTGATCCATCTCCATCTCCAGCTGCCTTATTCAGAGTCTAAAGCTGAATCACAGCTCCCAAAAAAGGTCTTATGCTGAGGGCTCTAAAGTCTTCAGAAACCAAGAGTTTCCCCTATAATATTTGTCTTAACGAATTATTTTCAAACATTAGAAAGAAATTTTTGTAGTTGGTTGTGATTATATGACTGTGTTTATATGTCAAAACTCATCATGATGCACACTTACGATCATAATATGTATAGCAGAGAAGTTATACATCAATGAAATTGATTTAAAAAAATTAAGAACCACTTTGGGCCCAAATAATGACAATATTTTTAGGAACAGAGGCCCCATACAGGTACTAACAGATGGAGATGATGGATGGGGAGACTCTTAGAGGAGACAGGAGGAAGAGATGTCTGGAGACTCCTGTGCTATATGCCTCAGGTCAAGAACTGGGATGCAAGGCGTGACTGGGTTCAGTACACCCTCACCACATGCAGTACACCCTCACCACATGCAGTACACCCTCACCATGATGGTAAACCTTTACCTTCTCCAGTAGGCCCTCATCACATACAATACAGCCTCATCATGTCTGGTACACCCTCACCACATGCAGTACACCTTCACCATGTGCAGAACACCCTCATTATGTGAAGTACACCTTCATCATGCCCAGTACACTCTCATCATCTCAAATACACCTTCAACATGTGCAGTACATCCTCACCATGGGCATTACACCCTTACCATGTGCAGTACACCCTCCCCATGTGCAGTACACCCTCATCATGTATAGTACACCTTTACCATGGGCATTACACCCTCACCATGTGCAGTACACCCTCTCCATGTATAGTACACCCTTACCATGTATAGTACACCTTTACCATGTATAGTACACCCTTTATCATGTATAGTACACCTTTATCATGGGCATTACACCCTCACCATGTGCAGTACATCCCCACCATGTATAGTACACCCTTACCATGTATAGTACACCCTTACCATGGGCCTTACGCCCTCATCATGTGCGGTACACTCTCACAATGTGTAGGACACCCTCACCATGGGCAGTACATCCTCGTCATGGGCAGTACACCTTTGCCATGTTGAGTACACATTCAGCATGTGCAGTGCACCCTCACCATGTCCAGTGTATCTTTACCATGTGGAATACACCTTCACCACATGCAGTACACCTTTTTCATGTCAAGTACACCTTCAGCATGTGCAGTGCACCCTCACCATATGCAGTACACCATCACCATGTACAGTGCACCCACACCATGTCCAGGACACCCTCACCACATGGAATACATCCTTACCGCATTCAGAACACCCTCACCTTTTGCAGTACACCCTTACCATGTGCAGTACACCTCATCACATACAATACAATCTCACCATGTGCAGAACACACCCACTCTGTGTAGTACACCCTCACCATGTTCAGGACACTCTCACCATGTGCAGAATATCCTCACTCTGTGTAGTACATCCTCACTGTGTCCAGAACACACTCACATGCATAAGTGGTACCAGAACCCCACCCCGTGGTGTATGTTTATTAGCAGGGGGCAGTAGATTCTTGCCTTCTAATAACAGGACACTTCACATAAAAATAGGAGATTTCACAGTTTCTACACTTGATAAATGGGACCTATCCTCTGAAATGGCAAACGTCAGCAGCAGTTTCATATCTGCTCTGCCCTTTAGATGGGCCTGTGCTTTGTGATGGTTCAGGCTGCACTGCTCCTGTCACCCAGCAGGCTCTCAGCATGCCCTTAGTGTGCAGTAGAACTCCCACACCCTACCTACAAGCTGAACTGCCTGCCCTTGAAGCCTTTCTCACTTCTGCACCTATTTGCATGCTATGTCAACTGCCAGAAGTATTTTCTATCTCAGCTCGTCAAAACTCCCTTATGGCTGAACTCTAGTGTCAGTATAAACCGCAGTCATAGATGGGCAGCGTCATCTCCTGTATCTAAAGTCGTGTGACTCAGTTCCTCTCCTGCTCTATTTAATTATTTTTTTTGCATTCTGATAACATTTTTTGATTTTTTAAATGAGGTCTTCCCTCCCATTTTGTACATATAAGTAACCAATTTTTATCTAAATGGAATGATTTAAGTTGAGTGATTGTGGAAATAATCATTTATGTTCACAAGGGACATAGATACACTATCTCCTTTACTTGCTCTTTAATATATCCAACTTCTACCTTGTCCATTTCAGAAAGGCATCACAACTTTCAAGCCTACTGTTTCTCAGAAAAGAATACACCTATGAATTTATTTTAGTGTTTTCTTTGGCCACACTATTCATTAAAAAAAGCATGTTTATGACCTTCTATTTATGCTAAAAAAGAAAAAAAATTCTTATTGATTGCTTCATTATCTGTGCAATGGACGATCCCTTGTTTTGTTCAGTCAAAAAGAAAAGTGTCTGTGATTAACTTCCTCCAACCTGTATTTACTGTGGTGGAAAATGCTATTACTGGTAAAGCTCTGAGTGCTTGGATCTTCAGTAAAGGATAACCATTCAAAGTGCGAGGAATTTAATTCCAAATAGACAAGCAAAATTCCCAGACTGTCCAGCTCCTGCTAATACACAATGACACATTTGAGAAGAAAACATTCGTTTCCTTCCTGGAGTGTTTCCAAGCTGTCTGAGCAGTTGAAATTTTCTATTACATACAAATGGCCACTAATGCTTTTCAATGACTGTCTTTGGTGCCCAATCCCTTAGGCTAAAAACGAAAACATCTCTCCAAATGCTATTCTCACAAAATAGACCCGCTGTTTGTACAAAAATGAAAATTAATAAAAAAACTGTCCACAATAGAAACATGAAAAAAAGAGATATAACAACTTAATTACCAGAGATTATAAATTGCTAAACAAGCCATGAAAACGAAGGTCTGAGAAAAAATGAATGGCAAGCTCCATGCAATCACAACAGATTTTCCCAGAATCAATCTTACCACTATTCCCCATCCAATGAATCAATATAATTCACTATGATATCTATGGATGTCTATGACACCCTGACTCCTCCTTGTAAGATAATTTATCAACAGAGCATTCTTGTCAATGTACACACTGCATTACTTCTTCTCATGTATTTAGGTACATGAAGATTGATATTTTCTCTTTAGCAATGCTTTTAATTAACTTTTTTAAGAGATATTTTTGCTATGGGGTGCATACAGTCACCAGAGAGACACAGAGAGACAGAAGGCAAGAAATCATCCCTCCCCTGGGATGTGGGCCATACCACGACACAGAGAGACAGAAGGCAAGAAATCATCCTTCCCCTGGGATGTGGGCCATACCATAATCCTTTCTCCCTCCATTATCCTCTGGGATCTTGGGCATACAAATACACCCTCCTGGCATCTGGGTCTGGGACTCGAACCACGGTTGACGATGTGTAAGTCCAGTGATGTAATCATTATGCCATATGCTGGTCCCTTAACATAACTTTAATCTTTACTAGTCTATCTTGGGATTTGTTGGACAAGGAGGTTGATGGCCAGTACAGAAGGACTCTGGGTCTGGTAGGCATGCACTGATGGTGAGGATGCCATGGCTCATTGCCCATGCTTTTTCATCATATCTCCCTTATATGCCAGGCACTGTTCTAGGCATTGGTTAGAATACGAAAGCAATGGTACACATGACCTTAGGTTATTAGGAACATATTGTTTACTACATGTACATGATGCCAAAATTCCATTCAGTAGTAGTTGGCATTCAGAATGTCTGTCTGGCTCCCTCCATGCTAAGTCAAAATACAGTTAAGAATAAGGTGGATACCTAGAGACTTAGAGCCATTTCCAGACTAGATAGCCTGCAAGCAAAAGAATATAAAAAATGGAAATAAGTCATTTGTGTACTTGTATAGGGTGTCTAATCACATGAGCACCGAGCCCAGGGTGAGTGGGGCTGGAATTCAGCATCTTCTTTGCTTTTAGATTTGGGTGACATGGCAGAGGACTTCATCTCCCCAGAGCAAGAAGCTCCTTTCAAAAATACCACACCACGTGATGCACCTAAAAACGCACTTGCCACTGTGGACCAGCAGTTAGTGTAATGGCTATGTCGCTGGACTCCCACGTAGTCGACTGCGGTTCGTGTCCCGGACCAGGTGGCTTAAAATTCACGCCGGGCGCATGTGAGTGCGTGCCCATGATCCTGAGAGGAGAATGGAGGAGAAGGGACTGCGGCATGGCCATCCCCCCTGGGGGTGATTTCTCGCTTTCTGTCTTTCTGTCTCTGTCTGGCGAGCGCACGCGCCCTATAGCAAAAATCTCTAAAATAAAAAACAAAAAAAAAAAACTCACTCTCCACTTCACAGGACAATGCCCACCCAGAGGGCTATCCTCATTCTGGTTTGCACAAAGATTTCCTATAGGCTAGCAGCCTTGGAGCCCTTAGTCTGAATCGATACACTGGTTACGGAGACACTGCAGACTAAGAAATCAGAACAGAACAACTGAGTCAGGAAGATGAGAAAGTAGTCTTCCACTTGGGAAATCTTATGGACCTCCAGAAGCTTTCACTGGGACCATTAAGTCCAAGCAAGGTTTGAAATATACAATTTTAAGCACTACAGACTCAGCCTCAGCGGTACAGATGGTGGGTGCTATTGTATAATACTGAAGCCCCATGAGTAGGCCCTGAGTTCAAATCCCAGGTCAACATAAACACACAGAGCACGCCTGCAGTGAGCCTATGATCCTGTCTCTCTGGAAGGTGTGCGGAAGGACCCTGTCAGGGGACCCTATCTTCATCTCTCTTGAAAGAAAGAAACTTTAAATATAACTAAATGACTGAAGCGTTACAAATAAACCCACGAAAAGCCAGGACACTAGAATTTCTTAAGGCAACATAATAAGGAATCCTCAATATCAAACTGCTGAAGAGCTTCACTCTAGATTGGTCAAGACAAGGCAGGGATTGTGTGTGTAGACTCAGACCCAAACTGCATCTTGGTGCTCCAGTCAGTCTATAAGAAAGGGTATAAAGAAAAATGGATGAGAATGGGACCCATTTCAATTCATCAGTATGTGTTTTGACTGTAAGCACTTCCACAAATTTGTGCACCATGTAATTACACATGGTGGCCTTGGCAGGGCATATACAAACCTCTTCTTTCATTTTTGGATATCCATATGAGAGCCTGTGTTCTCATGAAAGCTAGATTCCACCCTGCTCTTTTCCCCACCATAGGAAAACCAGGCATGACGGAATCCACAGTTACTAAAGGGAGCATGTCACCAGCCCTCAGGAAACACATTCAGGCATGCATGCTGCATGTGATGAGCAGTGCCATTTCTTTTTCAAATTTTATTCAGCAAGAATATTTGAATCTTTACTGTGCCCTAGGCATAAATTTTGTACTTTCTAAAACTATGTATTTTAGCCATTTTAAAATTTATTTATAAAGTTCTTAAAAGACAGAAGCAGGTCTTGCCACAGTGTAGTGCTCCCCCACCCTCCCAGCCAACCAGATCACAGGCATACCTAGGGTATTCTAGTAAATGTCGGACCTGAACCCGGGCCTCCTATGTGACTTCAGAATCAAGCAGTGTCACTCTACACCACCTATGCCACCGTGGCTGGGCCACACTTTCACCTTCTAGTAAAAACCAACAGTTTTCCTGGGTAACATCGTCATGGTACGCAGAACTTCCCGTCTCGTCCTCACAGAATAGGCGATCCATTGCAAAATGCTGTTTTCTACTAGCTCAAATCACCTTTCTGTAAAGTGCACATGTGAATCAAAGACATTCTCCAAGAAATCTTAAAATACAATGAAAAACATTTCTTCAAGGTAGATATTTAATTTCTGTCTTCAAAACTCTGTATGGGAAAGAGGAAAATAGTGTTTATTATGAAAGTAGGCTGAGCTGGAATCAGAATGCTTTGCAGGTTGGAAATTCTATTATTGGTTTTCTAAGGAGGGAATTATGCTATTGTTCTCCGAAAGTGGAAATTCTAAAGCAGCCTCAATGGTGTCTCTATACTGGCACAGCTGTAAAATGCTCTTTATAGATGGGAATGATTGCTGAGTCGAGTCTCTGGGGGAATAGCTGTGGTTTGCTCTTCAGCCAAGCAATAGCAATTTCAAGATGTCCCCACAAGGCGTTAGCTCTGGAAATGAGCACATTATGGCTCCCAGGAGCCTCCTTTACTTGATGGATGCTCTCAGTGTGAAGTAATCTCCAGAGACCTTCCAGAGACAGAATACATACTGGGGTCAGTGTCTGACCTCTGAACTGGATACTTACTAGAAAAGCCCAGAAGCTGTGTGCTTTGGCATAGGCATTCAACACAGGTAATCACTCAAGAATTGATGCATCTGAGCTGGCTCAGTGACACAGTGGTAAGGCATTCATCAAGTGAAGTTGGATCCACATAGAAGATTGCAGGTTCAATTTCCTGGGTTGACTTGTATACACCACCGGGTGCACGACCATGATCTCAACTTGGAGAAGGCTAGGAAGAATTGTTGCATGACACCCTACCCCGTTGAGGGTGTTCTCACTCTCTGTTATAAAAAAATAATAAACTTATGGGAAAAATAAAAAGAATCAATGTATCACTTTTGAGACGTAGCTACCTTCCTTGCATTAAAGTGAAGTTCGAGTGTTCCTTCGGGCGAACCACTTACTCCATGCACAAGTCTGGGGAGCACAACTCAGGGGTTCCATTTGCTGATTGTACTCTGCTTCACTTCTGCGCTGGTCCTTCTGAAAGTACAAATTATGCTCTAGATTGAACTCTTTATTTTTAACCCTAAGCTCAAAGCACAGCACGAGTTGGCAGAATCTGTGATAATTACTTAACATTAGAAGGACGATACCTCATTTGTCTTCTATTTCTCCTAAAATCAAGAAGATACATTATTGGTCTTTCATGTTTATCCATTGTTTATCACACATGCCTCCTCTTTGACTTCAGCTTTCTGAATATCTGCAGTGACAAATTTCATGTTGCTGACATTTCAAATGATTAAAAATTTTTAAAAATCACTTGTTTTCTAAAACTCAATTCATTCAACCAAGAATGAATTCACAAATAAGCAGATTCCAAGCATAGACACTTCATCTCAATATAAGTACACATATTAAATCCACCCACATATATACTATATGTATATATAGTATATATTGGGTTCTTGGAAAAGTCATGACACATTTTTGCATAGAAAAATACATTACTTTTCAGACAAACCAATATAACCTGAAAATTTAATTTGTTTATATTTACTCTACAGTATTATATTCTACTCCTTCAAACATGGTATTATACCATTGAAACTGATTTTGTGACCCATTCAAAGCTTGAGACCAACTGTTTGATAAAACTCTGGTAAAGCCTCAGGACGCTGGAAAGCCCTTCTGCTGAGCAGCACTCCCCACCATCAAGGGCATTGATGATGACATTACCAAAAGCCATTGCTCTAGAAAACCATTGACAATGCACACCTTTAAGCTGAGGTGGCCTCTAGTGTAGAATCCCCAATTGTTTATGTCGCAGTATTTTGTTTTGTTTTGTTTTGTCGATATTACTGGCCTATCATTAGAAATCATTGCATTTTTTCTTCTTGATCTCAATACTGCACTGGTTTATGACAATACAAATGGCAAAAGAAATAAAACCTATTTTTCATCTGATTGCTTTTTCTTTCTAGGTTAATTTTGAGTCATTTTTTCAATTTGACACTTCTGGATAGAAGAGCAACTTTGGGCATAGGGTATGTGGGATGGTAAAGCGAGGGACTGCATGATTAGAGACGGTCAAGAAGACCCTGTCTAGCTGGTGAGGACGTAGTTGTAGTGACTAGACCATGCTACAAGAAACCACATAATGTCCTAACCTGCTCCCACCTATATTCTGAGATTTTGGCTCCCCCAAACTCTAATCATATATCATCATTTGTATGTAAAAGTCTGGCTTGACAGATGAACTGACAGAGGTACTTATGCATGCACCATAAGGATACCAGATGTTTCTGCTGCTACCTATTTCATTCCAAGCCTGCTTTTCTTTTTGATAGCCCTCTGATTTTGACCCTTGCATCCATCAGTAAGCTTTTCTTCAGGGTATCCCTGTATTTGAAACAACTGTGTCTTAAACAACTTTCCTACCCCACTGGTATCCTTTCCTCATTTTTGGGGACACTGAAGGCATGGCTTTTGTACCCACATATCAATATACATTTTACTACACTATTCTAAGGCTTGAAAATCTACTTATTTCCCTATGCATGTTCATTGGCTTCATATTAACCAACCATAGCTGCAGAAAATTCTAAAGAGGGTTAATTTCAGAAACATATACTCTGATGAAGGATCTATAAATGCTGTCTATTTCTGGTTTTTTTTTTTGTGATTTTAGTGTATTTTGATTCTTGCCATGGAGCTAGATACGGTGTCTTTTTTTTTTTTTTCTTCTGGGCAAAATTTCTATATGGTAAAATTCAAAGAACTAATGTGTACTACTCAATATGTGTTAACAGTTCAGACAAACAGCTGATCCTGATACAAAACACTTCCGTTTCTCTAGATATTTCCCTTATGCTTTCTTTCAGATCGTTCAAAAGCAGGCAATGTTATAGTTTTTTTTTTTTAATAGCCCACACTTTATTTCTTTTTTAACACGATTATGTTTATCATTTATTTTCTTTTACATTTTTCCACAAGCATTTACTCTGCATATCAAAAAAATTTCTGCTCATACTCCATAGTTCTTGCCAGTTAATAAACAACTTTCAAAGTTTCAAAACACTGAATTTTAAAGATAATGTTTGAAATATTTGTTATAATTCTGTTTGTGACTCTGTAACAACAGAGACAGTGTGGTTCTAAATATGTTTGAGGAAATATTTACATGTCAACTACTCAAACTGTTGAAAAGCAAACACCCTGCCCACAATTCACCTTCTCAATTCACCCCTGCCTACCAAGTATTCTGTGACATACCATAACAAAAATCAGTCTTTATTTCTTCCTCCAAAGTCTTCCTCGAGATCATCCTCTGGTTGCAGCTGCTCTTGCAATATCTACTGATTATAATGCTGGGCTGGAAAAGTCCAGGTTATTTTATGGTACAAATTATTTCATATGGTTTCTCTGAGCCGCTCTGCCAGACAGAACTGTTTACGGTACCAGGGCAACTTTCGAAGAGCTAGTGTTGGCTAACTTGAGCTCTATCTTAGTTCCATAGTTTTCTGGTTTAATCTTCAGACATGACATTCCAGTCAAAGGCCTGTCCAATAACGAGTATTTCCAATCTCTGATTCAAGGCAACAGGCGTTATTGAACTTATGCAAATAACCATTCTTCCACAGAATAAGAATACTCCCAAATAGTGTCCAATTCCAGGAGTTCAGAAAAGGAGAAGAGTTTATGTTTCCATTTAGAGAAACAAACAAGAAGAAAAAACATTTTAACAAATTGCTGAACCTATCAACAGCTTAAAAGAAAGCAAAATCCTTAAATTGGGAAAACAAAGCATAGTAAAGAAACAATCAGTAATGTTTTACTCAAAAGTCATAAGACTCTCATCAATTCTCTCTTCTGTTGAATTTGCAGTGTTACTGTGGTCCAGTCTTTCCATTTAAATCCCAGAAGTTAACGTTCAATGTTATTATTGATATTTATTGTCCATAGTTGGTCATTTTTTGGGGTTGCTTTTGGTTCTCTTATTTCTGTATGTGTATCTTTAGTTTTCCTGGTAAAGCATTCCGTTCAGAGCTTTATTTAAAATTTAATTTTATTTATTAGTATCATAACCTTGTTCATATTACATTGAATCACATATAACTTTACAGCGTATTGCATTTCTTTTTCCAAAAGGAATACCATGAGAACAACTTGAAGAGCTGTTCTGGTGTTGGTAAGTTCTTTTAGGTTTTGTTTATCTGAGAATGTTTTTCTCTTTTCTTCCCCTATGAAGGATAATCTTGCCAATTAAAGTATTCTTGCTTGAAACAGTTTCTCACTTAACATTTTGAATATATTTTCCTGTTCTTTCCTTGCTTGTATTGTTTCTGATGAGAGGTCTGAGGTTAGCCTGGTAGGATAACCTTTATAAGTACCCTGACATTTCTCTTTGGCCAATTTTAGAGTCTTGCCTTTGTTTGTGGATTTTGCCATTCTGGCTATGATGTGCCTTGGAGAACTTCTTAGCTTGATTCTATGTGGGGTCCTTTGTATTTCTTGGGTCTGGATATTCGAGTGTCTGTCTAGGTTCGAAAAGTTTTCTTCCAGGATTTTATGAAATAGATTATCAATGCCCTTATTAGTTTCTTCACCTTCTGGGATACCAATTATTCGGATGTTTGGGCGCTTAATGGTATCTAGTATTTCTCGTATAGTATTCTCATTCTTTTGGTTATTTTCTCAGTTGTTTGCATTATTTTTTTCTAGATTTTTGCCTTCAAATCTGAGATTTGATCTTCTGTATGAACTAATCTGCTTTGTTTTTTTGAGGGGGGAGAAGTTTTTGCTATAGGGTGCATGCACTCACCAGACAGACAGAGAGAGACAGAGAGATAGAAAGCAAGAAATCACCCCCCACCGGGGGGTGGGGGACGGCTACGTCGCACAATCCCTTCTTCTCCATTCTCCTCTCGGGATCTTGGGCACGCACGTACATGCGCCCATCATGAGTTTTAAGCCACTGGGTCCAAGATGCAGACCACGGTCAATTACATGGAAGTCCAGCAACATAGCCATTACGCTAACTGCTGGTCCCTGGACTAATCTGCTTTTAATACTTTCAAGGGAGGTTTTGCTTTCCTGTATTGCAGCTGTCATCTCTAACAACTTCATTTGATTCGTTTTTACGGTGTATATTTCCTCTTTCAGATCATGAAGGATTTTCCTCACCTCCTAGAACTCATCTCTTTTCTCCTGCATCTTCTGGAGTTCATTGTCTCTCAGCTCTTGCATCTCGTTTAGTTTTGTCACTATGAATATTCTGAATTCTCTATCGAATAGTTCCATGAGTTCTGCTTTACTGACTGTGGCTGATGAGGGATTGTTCTTTTCCCTTAGGGGAGAGAGATTTTCTTGTGCCTCTGCATGGTTTCTGGTCATTCTGTAATAAAATCTCTCCTCTAACGTGTTTTGCAGCATGGTATCCACAGAAAGCTATTATGAGTTCAGATTTATAAAAAAATTTCTTCCTTAAAGCAGGAAGTTCAATAAGGTTTAAGGATTTCAATAACCCTAAAAGTATTCATTCAGGTGCTTGACTACTGTGCACCTAGGCCTATCTAGACAGTGTGTGGAGATTGAAGAGCAGAAAGGGAAAGTAAGACAAAAAAAAAGCAAAATGAAAATAAAAGAAAACAAAAAACTAGACAAAACAACCAAAAAAAGAGGCAAAAAAAATTTTTTTTAAAGGTAAAAAATGAAAACCACATAGCATGCTAGCCAGGACATACCTCAGATTTAAATGGATTCTGAAATTATCAAGTGAAAGAAAAGGCCTGAGGTGAGAAGTGGCTTAAAAATTTTAAAAATAAAAAATTTAAAGAGAGAGACAGACAGAGACAGAGTGAGGACAGAGATCACCCTACTTTGCTTCAGTGTTTCAGGGGTCTAGAAGATGAGATTTAGAGCATAGCTTTAGTCACCTTGTTCCCTCGACAGCGTTATAGTTTCTATCATCGTTTATTGTCTTTTTTTAGAACTTTAAATTAGACATTCATAACACAGAGAAGCCACGCAACAGTGCAATCATAATGCAATTGGACTCATTGGCAAAGGTCCTGGGTTTGTGTCCTGGGACCTCCCTGGGCATTGGTGTGTACCCATGACTTGGGCTGTCTTTGGTTGGTACTGTGGTGTGAAGGCCCTACTGGAAGTATTCGTCTTTATCTCACTCTGTGTCTTTGTCTCTCTAAAGGCCAGATATAAATTAGTTTTAAGAGTATAAATTGCAATGCAATTTTTATCTAGTTTCATTAACTCAGCTTTTTTGAAATTTACTCGCTTACTCTTTGTGCACATAGCAGGGGGACTTTCTTCTTCTTTCTTTTATTTATGTTTTTTTTTTGAGATTTTTGTTACAGCGTGTGTGTGCTCGCTGGAGAGACAGATATATGGAAAATAAGAAATCACCTCTCCAAAAGGGAGGATGGCCAATCTCGGCAATCCCTTCTCCTCTAGGGATCTTGGACACAAATGCATATGCTCTGGGTATGAGTTTCAAACCTCCACATCCAGGACTTGAACTGTGATTAGATATGTGGGAGTCCAGCATCTTTAGTTACTATGCCACTTGCTGACCCTTTCTTTTTCATTTTAAAATGATATTTATTTATTAATTCTCCTACAGATGAACATTTAGTTTGTTTCATTTTTTTTTGGTTACAATAAGTAAAATGTCTATAAACATGTTTTCATAAGTATTTTTATTTTTTAGTAGACATGTGTTTTTTCTCTTGGACAAATATATAGTAGTTAAATTGTTGTGACATGCTATATATATATA
>NW_006159752.1:1593344-1596815 GCF_000334495.1 Tupaia belangeri chinensis
TATATAAAGTGTACCATTTTCCATTCCCACTAGCAACAGTGGAAAGTTTTCATGTTGTATATTTTTGCTAAAATTTAGTGTTGGCCGTCTTCTGACTTTTGCCTACTTTGGTTGTGTTTAGGTCATGAGTTGGCATCAAGAGTGTTGCATGGACGTCTAGTTTACTACATTAAAGCCCAACATTCAGAGCATAACACAGTCATAAATATTGATGAGGAAGACGTTCTTGAAATGAGCTCTTACACCAAAAAGGATGTATTTTCACAAGTTTCCATCTCTAGAAAACAGGATTTCAAGGTAAAGTCATCTATACTATTTCTGTCCTCTCTAGGTAGAAAGTTAACTGGATAGAATGTTCTTTCGGGTAACGTGGAATGCTTCTAAGGATTTATGCGTGAATTTTATACAGACAGAAGAAACTCATTAAAGACTCACATCTAAGATCCTGGATATTTTGTGTTCTCTTGTATTGAATTGGCTGATCTTCTCAACAAGCTCCAGGCAAATGACTGTTCTGAGTTTCCAGAAAAAACATGGTTAGGTTCAGTTTTTGAGTCTTTTCTACAATCACATTTAACTTTACTTAACTTACAAACATTGTTTCTATGTACTTACACACTTTTTTAACTTGTTTTTATTTATTAATTTCTATTTATTATTATTATTTTTTAAAATTTGACCAGACAGAAACAGAGAGAAAGAAAGAGAAAGGAAAAGTGAGAAAGCAAGCCGCCAGGTCTAGGACTTAAGCTGCAGTCAGCCATGTGACAATCCAGCACCTTTAACCACCATACCACCTGCCGGCACCTGTACTTAGACACTTCTAGCTCCACAACTCTCATGTTAAATGGTGTGGTCTTCACCAGTGAAAAGCATCATGATCCTGTTGCTATAACTGTTTGCAATCACGTAGTCCATGTCAGCCTTGAGTTTCATCAGTACTCCGCTTTCTTGTTCGACTCTCCACAGGTAGGTATGGGGAGAATTAAACGAGAGCAAAAGTTCTCATTGGAATACTCCTTGAAATTCTTTTCCTCTCAAATCTCCCTGAGCTGCCTGTCTCAGCAGTGGTTTTTCTCCTATCCTGTCATCATTTTCCTGATTGTTTCTCCTCCCACGCTCTTCTCATATTTCAGTCATCTTCACTTTAGCAGCTCCTCCTCTTTTTCTCTCCTGATTCTGCATATTTTAACTATACAAAGCATGCCTATTAATAACACCTCTCATTAGAACAAGTGACCCTGAACTTCCCACCCAGGAGATCCTAGTCTATTTCCTTTGGAAAAACATGTATTTTTTTTTCTCATTCCCTCTTCTACCATTGCTTTATTCTAACCCTTATTTATTTCTCATGTTAGCAAGCACAATCTCTAAGACCACTAACTTTTACCATTTTCTAGTCTCTTTACATAAAAAAAAAAAATCCCCACATATATGTTTCTTTAAGTATGCCAGTCTTCAAAGAGTTCATGGAAAATACACATGATGAAACAACAACTATACATTGACTTTAACATGTTTTACACCAAAATAAACTTAAATTTTAATTCCATTTTTCATGACTTTGTGAACTTTCTTCATTATGCGTAAGACAGTTTAGATGCTTCTGAAGCCAATTTTTCCCAGTTTATGGTATGAATTAGGATGCTGAACTCCCACATGGCTGACCACAGTCTGAGTCCCAGACTGGCAGCTTGCTTTCTCACTTTCCTCTTCTCTCCCTGGTCAAGGTATTCCCATTTCCCCCCCGGGGCAAGTAAAAAAAAAAAAAAAAAAAAAAAAAATAGTAATAGCAAATAAAAGTAAATAAATAAATAATTCTTTAAGAAATCAAAATAGGAATTCCTTAGATAAGCATAAAAATGTCTCTCAAAAGTATCTTGGCACAACTGCCCAGTTTCACCTTCTGCAGTCATTCATGTAGGTAGACTTCACCACACCGACTTATGTACCAACCAGCAAATCGTTACGTGTTTCTGACCTCTTTCTGCCAAGAAAGTGTTTATTTTCTCACCTCTACTGTAAGTATAGAACCTCCTCAAGGCCCCTTCCCATGCTGCCTGCACTGGGATGCCCTCCTGTAAGGAGGCTGCCATCCTGGTGGCTCGTCTGCTGTGCTCACGGTATCTTCTGCTACTTTCTCAACTTTCTACTGTTTTACACAGCTTAACTTCCAGCATCCTATGCTAGCTTCTTACTCAGTGTTTATGCTCCCAAAAGAAATGCATAATGTAAAAGAATAGAAACACAAACTAGCAATGAGAATCCATGTGGGATACGTCCCATGAGAGATCGCCACACAAATCCTCAGTCATTTAACACAGCAGATTTTCCTCGAATTTGGGACCAATTCCAATTTTATAACCATGTTCCATATCACGTGGTTGGCTTACTCTTTTTTTTTTTTTTTTTTTGAGAGGTTTTTTCGCTATAGGGCGCGTGCGCTCGCCAGACAGACAGACAGAGACATAGAGACAGAAAGCAAGAAATCATCCCCCAGGAGGAATGGTCACGCCACAATCCCTTCTCCCCCATTCTCGTCTCGGGATCTTGGGCACACAGGCACACACGCCTGGCGTGAGTTTCAAGCCACCGGGTCCAGGACGCGAACCACGGTCGACTACGTGGGAGTCCAGTGGCATAGCCATTACGCTAACTGCTGGTTCCCAACTCACTCTTAAGATTTACTAAAAAGCTGTATAAATTTAGTGTTGTGCGTGTGTGTGGGAATTCATACTTATAAAATACATTTGAGAGAGAACACATGTGAACATGCATGTGTGTGTGAAAAAGACAGATACTCTCCTCACGTCAGGATCCTATTTTCTCAGCCCTCCCGCTTGTCAGGATCTTGGGTGCATGTGTGAGGATTTTCAGGTTGTCTCATGTTTTGAACTCACAATTCGCCATGCGACTTCCAGTGTTGCAGCTCAGTCCATGACTGGGCTGAACCAATAATACACACCTCATCTGAAGTCTAGAGGCAGAGGAGTTAGGACCAGTCACTCAGCTGCTCAGTGAGACACAGAAATCGATTTTTAATCGAAGTGCTTTATATCTCAAGCATTCTGTGTCGAACTATTGTTGGATTCATAAAAATAAAAGACTCTGTCCTCACAACAATGAAAACACTTACACACAAGTAAGGCAAAGTCAAAAGAGCTCAAAATTTATGAACAACCTCATAGAGCTTCAGAGCTGCTAATTTTTACCCAAATGTCATAGGGAATTTGGTACTTTTGAATTACCAAAATCAAATAATACATTTATGATGAAATAAATATATACTTCATTAAAGATACCTGAAAGAAATCAAATATAGCGAGTTAATTGCTACTTGTGTCTATTAATAAAAGGGGTACATGAAAGAGAAGCCAAAGGACGAAGACTTTTCCTTTTCAACAAAAATTGTCAGCTACCAAGTTTCTTTATATACGTACATATATTTCTTTCAGGTTTTATATATATATA
>NW_006159752.1:1597895-1623705 GCF_000334495.1 Tupaia belangeri chinensis
TGACCTCAAGCACAAATATGAAGAGTGTCTTACAAAGTTTGAATCTTCCAAGTTGAAAGAGTCACTGCGAATTTTAGTCAATGGCATTTCTTGAAAAAAAAAACCTAAACATTTCAGAAATTTCTTTGGAAGATACAGTCTGTATAACTTGAAATAGTTACCCAGTAGGAAAAGACCAGCATTTAATAACCACATAGAAGACACAGATACAGGATAAAGGGGAGATGGAATTGAAACTGATCAGCACCCAGGTGAGACAGGAGTGCCATGAAATTATCAACTAAAGACAAGCACAGTGTGATTGCAGTATTAAGCACTGATGCTGGAGAATACAGCCAGGCAACACAGAGATTGAAGAAAAGAAGGTAATTTACACTCTGTACAGAGATAAAACTCATATAAAGCATGCCATAGAGTTCCAGAAATACATACAGAGAAGCTTCATACAAGATAAAGAAGAAAGAGTGAAAAGAAAAGCTGCAAAATGGGGAATCCATTTTCAAGGGTGAAAGCTAACAATAAAGAAAATGCCAAATACATGGTTTAATATGGTTTTGATTTCTTCTTGTCGTTATTTTACAGAAATACCCAGGTGAAGAAAATTCTTGTTATAAATACCAAAATGGAATACTGAATTTTCTTACATTCAAAATTTGTTTTAAAAATTGTGGGTGAATAAGTGGATAAGAGTTAAGGAGTGGAATTTTTATTATACTATAGCCTAGACTTCATTGAAGGGAACTTAAATTCATTGAGAATCAAGCAGAAATTCACTTCCCATTCTTCTTCAGACCACACTCTAATGAGGATTTGTAGAAAACGTATTGATTGTAACCCTATTTCCCACAACTCAAGTATGAATTTAAAGACCCCAAGGAAGGGCAGCCAAAGTGTGCTTCCTTACCTTCTTCTTGCTGACTTCTCTTCTAAGCTTTATAATTCAGTCTTTATGAACAGGTCACTTTGTAGATGAATAGAAAGGGGAAAAGGACTCTACCTGCCTGCAGTATCTTTAGTTACCCAGGAGCTCCCACATCAGACTCCACTAGCCGTGACCAGGCTAGTCTCTGACTTTAGAATTATTTCCACCTGCACCACCGTTCTACTCATGTTGGGCCTGAACGCTGGGCCAGCTTGACATCAGCATCACAGTCCTGCATTTACCCTCACACCTATTACCTTGTAGTAGTTAGGGCTAGAACACTGAGACTCAGGTATCCAGTCTAAGGACACCTATGGGAAGTGGAATGCAGACTTCGGCAACCTAGTCTCTGGACTAAAGTGTTCAGCTCCTTGATCACAAGTATGTATTTTGACCTCATTTTCGTTTGGGTTTATCCTTTAATTTTAAAACCTAGTTTACATTGTAACCACACTCATGCAACAAAACATGTTCCCTTTACTAAGGAGGCCACCCAACACCTGGCACTGCTTTTTCTGGAGAGATCGCATCTCCTAGGGAAGTGCATTCTCCCATCAGCCAAAGCCTTTGTGTGGTTGGATGGCACGGTTTCTAAACCCCACCACCTTGAACCTTGGGAATTTGTGTGAAGATTCCAACAATCACAACATAGGTGGAAAAGGTAACGATAAGCATATCAATCATAGACACACATCCACATTGGTGTTCTCTTGACTGCACAAATTTCTGTTGTGAAATGAACACATACACACAGCCATTCATAAATACAGCCCTTCAAACACATTCCCCCAACACGGTCATGCCTGATTGGTGATGCTACCCAACTATTTATCTTCTTACACAGGTAAACTTTTTCAGAGGAACAAAGTATTTACAATTTGTAGGAATTATCAAACAGACAAAAGCCTTAGCTATATGAAGCCTGTAACTCTTCACCAAGGAGAAGTGTGATGAGATTGGAACTGAGGAAGACAGAACTGAGCTAGATGATGACTATCGGTTACATAGCAGCTTCATGGTAAAGGAAGAAGCACATGTTAGGCATGATTAAAAGACAACGTAGGGACCAGCAGTTAGCCTAATGGCTATGTCGCTTAACTCCCATGTAGCCGACTGTGGTTCAAGTCCTGGACCTGGTGGCTTAAACTTACGCCAGGCGCATGTGTGTGCATGCCCAAGATCCAGAGAGGAGAATGGAGGAGAAGGGATTGTGGCGTGGCCACCCCCCCCTGGGGGATGGTGATTCTTTGCTTTCTGTCTCTCTGTCTCTCTCTGTCTTTCTGGCAAGCGTACGCGCCCTACAACAACAACAACAACAACAACAAAATCTTCTCAAAAAAAAACCAAAAAAAGGTGGGAACCAGCAGTTAGCGTAATGGCTATGTCGTGGACTCCCATGTTGTCGACCGCGGTTCGCGTCCTGGACCCGGTGGCATAGAACTCACGCCGGGCGCGTGTGCGTGCGTGCCCAAGATCCTGAGAGGAGAACAGAGGAGAAGGGATTGTGGCCATCCCCCTTGGGGGGGGATTTCTCGCTTTCTGCCTCTATGTCTCTCTCTGTCTTTCTGGTGAGTGTACACACCCTATAGCAAAAAAAAAAAAATCTTCTCCAAGAAAAAAAAAAAAAAAAGAAAAAAAAAAAAAAGGACAACAACGTAAAGATACAAGAATACAGGAAGGTTTACAACACTGTCAGAATAGCTCTTCAGTCTTACTGAAGGATCGAGCACATTATAAACTTCTCATGAAAAACTGTCTTCACAGGTGTTGAACTAAACAGATACATACCGACCAACAGAATAAGACAGGAAAATGAAGAGAACTACAGAATATGGAAAATTACAGTACAATAAAAGTGGAGTTTGTAGGAGCTGAGATTGGTGTGGGGGTGAGATGGGGCTAGCTTCCAAAGCAGTGGACCCAAAGCAGAGTAAGACTCTTGGCAAGCATCGGCTCAGCCAGGGAAATTCCCCATGTCAGGTTCTCTCTGTCAGCTAGAAAAATTGTTGTTTTATCAAAACAGGGGATAGAAAGAACCTTAATCCACAGTCGTTCTTGAGACTGTGGCACTGGTACAAGGTGTATCAGCCACTGGTTTCATCTCTACCCACAAGGTTGGAAGGCTGACATTGAACTGTAAGTGTGATTTTATGGAGGCAGCAGGAACAGTGGAGAGGAAGGGCTAGAACACTGAGTCTCAGCTATCTGGTCTAAGGACACCTATGGGAAGTGGAATGCAGAGCTTGGGCCCTCCTGCATCTCATTACACTCTCCCCAGACGCTTGAGGAGAAGCAATATCCACAAGGCTGGTCTTCTCTGTGCACATGTATGCATGTTTATGGGCATGGAGTTCTGTGGACCCACTGCTGTGTCTGGACGCCACACATGTTAACCGTGATGTCATAACACTGACCAATCCACTCAATACACCTGGGCCACCACGAATGGACAGGAAGGTCTTACTATGAGGATTTACACCTTCCAGCCAAACCAGTTCAGGAAAACACTCCATTTGAATCTTTGGGGGGAAAAAAAGAAGAAAAAGAATGGTTTGAAAGAAATAAATGTTCTCTCTTCCTCTTCTTGTTAATTTTGGGGACAAGGCACAAGCCATGGCTCCTTTCGTCTCTGTTTTGCATTTTCCTCTGGCCAACGTCAGGTGTTTTCCTCCTTCACCTCTAACATGCGATATCTGCATGATGTATGATTGAACTCAATTTCAAATAACCCCGTCTGCTGCAGAATCCCAGGATCAGGTTCTCTTCATGCTGGCTTATCTGATCAATACACTTTATTTTTTTCTTAATTTGTCACCCAGTTTCTGAACTAAACAACGTGGCTGTGGACTCTGTGTGAGTATACAGATTTGAATTTGGCTCTAGAACTTGGCTGTAAGATATAACCTCCACCATCTTTGTAAGGAAGAATGACTCCCAGTGCTCCACGCTATCCTGCCTCCCTTACAACACAGGGCTGCTTTACTTTTTAGGCCATAAAGATGTACGATTAGACAAACCATTTCTTTTTCCCAATGGTTTAGAAGGCATAACAGAAGCATGATGAATGAAGCTAGCAGGGGAAGTGTCAAATGAGGAGTTCCAACAAATACTATAGGAATTATAAGGGAAAATAAAATATTCTGTTGGCATGAAAAATCCTTCAAGTAATGGAAGCTGCTTAAAGTGAATTTGGAAGGTGGGTGCAGTGTGAAGAGATTGAGATTGGGGAGGGGATAGTAGAGGTGGCCATTTTAGACAGAAGAAAGTATCAGTATAAAATGAACATGTCTTCATGAACATCAAGTATTTTTGTGTTGTCATTGGAAAAGAAAGATAAACTATAGAAAATAAGTTAGAAAAAATTTCATTGTGAAACTTCCTGATTAACTTAGTTTTTGCCTATGTACAAATGAGTCATATAGACACAATATAATGTAAATATCACAGAGAGAATATAAAAACAGGCATTTGAATGGGAGCACATAAGCCACAAATTCAGAAGCCAGAAAAAGAATGGTCAGTAATAATAGGGTAGTGCTATGTGAATAGTAAGCTGAGAATGGAAGAGTTTCCAAATTGGAGATATGCTCTATAGGGGACAGCAGGTGGCATGATAGTAAGGGTACTGGATTTCCACATGACCGACCATTGTTCAAGTCCCAAACCTGGCACCTTAAAAATCATGCCAGGCATGAATATGTGCATGTACAAAATCCCAGAAGAATGGAAGAGAAGGGACTGCAGCATGACCATCCTCCCAGAGGGTGATTTCTTAGATTCCTCCTCACTGTCTCTCTCTGTCTCACTCTCATTCTGATGAGCACATGTATCCTATTGCAAAAAACTTACCAGAAAAATAAAAAAGATATGCTCTATATATGTAAAGTTATAAATAAATCAAAAATGAGAAAATAATAGAATCAGACAATTAAGAATTTTACAAATTATCAAGAAGCATTTATTACATATATTATGCAACAGTAATTTTGATAAGTGTTATACATGTATTGCCTCTTTTTTTTTTTTTTTTGAGAGATTTTCACTGTAGGGCGCGTGCGCTCACCAGACAGACAGAGAGAGACATAGAGACAGAAAGCGAGAAATCACCCCCCAGGGCGGATGGTCACGCCGCAATCCCTTCTCCTCCATTCTCCTCTCAGGATCTTGGGCACGCACGCACACGTGCCCGGCGTGAGTTTTAAGCCACCGGGTCCGGGACACGAACCGCGGTCGACTACGTGGGAATCCAGCGACATAGCCATTACGCTAACTGCCGGTTCCCTTGCCTCTTTTTTTTTTTTAGAGAGATTTTTGAGATAGGGCACATGCACTCGCCAAAGAGAAAGAGAGAAAGTGATAAATCAACCCACAGGAGAGAGGGTCACACTGCAATCCCCACTTCATTCTCCTCTTGGGATTTTGAGCATATACACACATGCTCCTGGCATGAGTTTCAAGCTGCTTGGGTCCAGGACTCAAATCATGGTCGGCTATGTGGGAGTCAAATAGACAATGAAATTCACCAATCTTGTGATATTTATCAATATGCTTCTGAATTTACCCTTGAGAAACTCATATATACACACAGAAGAAACTTTCTCTCTCCTTTCTAGTAAGCATGTTACAGCAAACTAAATCTGTTTACTTGTTTTCATATATATTATATGTATATATATATATGTGTGTATATATATATATATACATATATATATATATGTATCACAATATATACAACTACAAGTCTTTTTTATAGAATTATTTATTTGACATTATTATTATTATTATTATTATTGCTATAGGGTACATGCACTCTCCAGAAAGACAGAGAGAGAGACGGAGAGACAGAAAGCAAGAAATCACACCCCCTCCCAGAGGGATGGCCACACCGCAATCCCTTTTGTTCCATTCTCCTCTCAGGATCTTGGGTACGGACACACATGTGCCTGGCGAGAGTTTAAGCCATCGGGTCCTGGGCTCAAACTGTGGTGGACTACATGGGAGTTCAGCGAACATAGCCATTACACCAACCGATGGTCCATTATTTTTTTAATTTACTATAGAATATGTGCATTCACCAGAGAGGGGCAAGGATGAGAAAGCAAGTCGCCAGCTCAGGGATTCAAACCACAGTCGGTCAAGGGGGGAATCCAGCACCTTAACTACCATACTGCCCCACAGCTATCAGTCTTATGTGAATAACAGCCTAGTGTTTTATTTCTTTTGCCTAAAAATTTATTATTCTGTTAGACTTATTCTAAAAACATCAGCAAAATGAAATTTTTGTTACAGTTATAATTTTAAACAAGACATAGAAAACTACTTATCAGAATTTAGTTTAATTGCAGTTTTACATTGCTGAAACTTGATGTTTCATATTGAATTCATTTTTAAATAAATGTGGTTATGATATACATCATTTTCATGCTCATTTCTCACTTTATGGTTTTTGCTAATGACTTACTACCTGCTGTTTATTTTCTATGTGTTTTAGACTATAGATACGATGTTACCAAAAAGCAAATTCAAGCAGTTTTCTTATTTGAGTTCAAAGCGGGTCATAAGCAGTGGAGACAATTTGTAACCTCAACAATGCATGGGCCTTTAGGACCATCAGTTAGCATAATGGCTATGTCGCTGGACTCCCATATAGTCAACCGCAGTTCGAGCCCCGGACCCAGTGGCTTAAACTCAGGCCGGGTGCTTGTGTGTGAGTCCCCAAGATCCTGAGAGGAGAATGGAGGAGAAGAGATTGTGGCATGGCCATCCCCCCGGGGGGTGATTACTCACTTTCTGTCTCTCTGTCTCTGTCTGTCTGGCGAGCACACACACTCTATGGCAAAAACCTCTCCAAAAAACAAACAAACAAACAAAAAAACAATGCATGGGTCCTGGAACTACAGACGAATGTATGGTGCAGTACTGGTTCAAGAAGTTTTGCAAAGGAAGAGCTGTGAAGATGAAGAGCTTAGTGGCTAGCCATTAGAAGTCAGCAATGACCATTTGAGAGCAATCATGGAAGCCGATGCCTACACGAGAGGTCTCCAAAGAACTCAACACTGATCATTCTACAGTCCTTTGGCAGTTGAAGCACATGGGAAAGGTGGAAAAGTTCGATAAGTGGGTGCCTCAAAAGCTGACTGAAAATGTAAAAAAATTATCATTTTTTAAGGAATTATTTAATTTTTAATTCATTTATTTTATTTTAATTTGACCAGAAAGAGACAGAGAGAGAGAGAGAGAGAAAGCAAGCTGCCAGTTCTGAGACGTGAACTGTGGTCAGCCATGGAGGAGTGTCCAGCACCTTAACCACCACACCACCTGCTGGTCCCCCCCAAAAAAATGATCATTTTGAAGTGTCTTCTCTTATTCTACGCAACAACAATTCATTTCTCAATCTGATTGTTACATTGATGAACAGTGAAATTTATATGACAACCACCAAAGACCTGCTCAGTGGTTGAACCAAAAAAAAGCTCTAAAGTATTTTCCAATGCCAAACTTGCACCAAAAAAAAAAAAAAAAAAAGTCATTGTCACTGTTGTGTGGAGTTTGATCCACTAGAGCTTTCTGAATCTGGACGAGAACATTACATCTGATAAGCATGCTCAGAAAACCTATGAGATGCACCAAAAATGACCATGCCTGCAGCTGGCACTGTTCAAAAGAAAAGGCTCAGTTCTTCTCCATGACATCATCCTACTTCATTGACAACCAACACTTCAAAAGTTGAACCAATTGGGCTATGAAATTCTGCTTCATATGCCATGTTCTCCTGACCTTCTGCCAAACAACAAGCTCTTCTTAAGCATCTTCACAACTTTTTGCAGAGAAAATGTATCTGCAACCAGCAAGATGCAGAAGGTGCTTTCCACGAGTTTGCTGAATCCATAGCACAGATTTTTTTTTTTTTTTTGGAGAGGTTTTTGCTATAGGGTGCGTGCGCTCGCCAGACAGAGAGAGAGAGACAGAAAGTGAGAAATCTCCCCCCAGGGGGGGATGGCCACACTGCAATCCCTTCTCCCCCATTCTCCTCTCAGGATCTTGGGCATGCACGCACACAGCCTAGTGTGAGTTTTAAGCCCCTGGGTCCGGGACGTGAACTGCAGTTGACTACGTGGGAGTCCAGTGACATAGCCATTACGCTAACTGCAGGTTCCCCATAGCATAGATTTTTAAGCTACGGGAATAAACACACTTATTTCTCATGGGCAAAAATGTGTTGATTCTAATAGTTCCTATTTTGTTTTAAAAAGATATGTTTGAGCCTCGTAAAAAGGTGAAAGATTTATACAATCTGAAGAGAAAGCAGAGTATACTGACTTACAATTCACTGCCCGAAACTGCGATTGCTTTTGTACCAATCTATGGATACAAAAAAGTGATTAACATTATTTAAAACGCGCACCTTTTTAATAGAGTTAATGTGGCAAAATGTAATAGCTTAAACAATGATAACACTTATTTTCCTCCAAATCTCCGATTTAGGCATAGCTCAATGAAATTGTTTGGCTCTGCTCTGCTTCACAGAACAGCTCAAACTCTGGGAGGTGTAATCATTTGAAGGCTCACTAACTCACAAATCTGAGACCTTATCTGGTACTGTTCGTCAGAGCACCTACACACGACCTTGTAGTGTGATCTGGGTTTTCTAAATGATGTGCCTGGGTTTTAGAAACAAGTGTTTTGAGATAAAGACACGGCTGATTTTTATGACTTAGCTACAAAAGTCATGTAGGATCCTATCTGCCACACTCCATTGGTCAGAGTAATTACAACTACCCCTCAGATACAAAAATAAGAAGTAGACCTCACCTTTCATGAGAAGAATGTCAGACATATAAGAACACAGCAGTGCTTTATAAATGTGGATGTGTGTTTGCACGTACACAAGTGTAAAAACATTTGGGAGATGCAACCTGTTTCTCTTGGCCTCATATAACCTAAGGGAAATATAAAATTTTATTACCTTATACAATTTTCTTATAGAACTCTGGAAGAGGTTGGTCTTACTTCAAGAAGCTAGTGAATTAGTTGGGTGGGTACTACTAGCTAGGGCACTTCCACAAACTCTAAAATACTGCCAACACTGTGAAAGAAAAGTCCAATTAAAAAATGGGAGAGTAAGGGGTGGGATGTGCTCAAGGAAAAAACATTAATAAACACAAGAATGCAAAGTCATTTGTTGAAAAATATATGTATGGTAATGTCTTTCATTTGACTGACATGCACACAATCATGCTTAGGAAAACCATATTGCATGCTGTAAAGATGTAAATGATTAAATGTAAATTCACAAAAGAATGAGAAAGTAAAAACGTATTATGGAGTAGGAAAAAAACCCTGTTGTTTCTGCTAACCCAACATCCTCTTTTTCAGATAGTTAGCTTTTTCAAATACATTTACTTTTTAAAAAATTATTATTTATTTATTTTATTTTATTCAGTATTTTTATTTTTTAATTTGACCAGAAAGATACAGAGAGTCAGAAAGGAAATGTGAGAGGGCAACCTGCCAAGTTTGGGACTTGAACCATGGTCATGGCAGTCTAGCACCCTAACCACCACACAATCTGCTGGCCCCTCGAATACATTTACTTTTTTTTTTTTTTTTTTTTGGAGAGGTTTTTACTATAGGGCACATGCGCTCGTCAGACAGACAGAGAGAAACAGAGAGACAGAAAGCGAGAAATCACCCCCCAGGGGGTTAGCCACGCCACAATCCCTTCTCCTCCATTCTCCTCTCAGGATCTTGGGCATGCATGCACACGTGCCTGGCATGAGTTTAAGCCACCGGGTCCAGGACTCGAACCGCAGTCAACTACGTGGGAATCCAGCGACATAGCCATTAAGGTAACTGCTGGTCCCTCAAATACATTTACTTTTGAGGAAGCTGTAGCTCCCAAAGGGATTACACTATTTCTTGGTTCTCTCAATGATCACCAACGCGTGCCTAACCGGTACAGCGAATCTGTACTTCTCACCAGAGCAATGGACAGAGGATTAAGTTATAGTCGATGTTTATCATTACCGGAGCTTTTACTCAAACTGTGGGAGAAAATAGGATCACTTTCTTTTGTAGCAATCAAGTAGGTAAAAATGGGCTTGTATCTAATGATATTCTTGCTGTCAAAATAAACACATACAGAAGGAAGCAAAGATGAGCAGAAACATGTTTTATGAGTCATTCAAGTCTCCAGAAGTAGTGAGGATAACCTTTCAGTAATGTGAGGAAATTCATTCCTTTTTGCTTGTCTATTTATTAAATTCAAGCCAGTGGATTTATATCACTTACAAGCAATAACCCTGAATATACTATGTGAGGATTAAGAGAAGTATAAGGGGAAAGTATATTTTCACATTGGAAGTGGAAGTAATTGCATTCCATAAATAGCAAAATAACAAAAAGGCACACGTAAATCCAGCCATGCAATAATTACATTAAATGCAAATGAATCACATCAATCAAAATGTAGATTGTCAGGGTAGCTTTAAAAAAAGTTCAAGGGACCAGTAGATGACATAATGGTTACATTGCTGTACTTCCACATGACCAACCATGGTTTGAGTCCTGGACCCAGAAGTTCGAAAGTCACTCCAGAAGGGTGTGTGTGTGTGTGTGTGTGTGTGCCCAATATCCCAAGAGAATGGAGGAGTAGGGACTGTAGTATGGCCATCACCTCTGGGGGGGGGGGTTATTTCTTATTTTCTGTGTCTCCCTGTCTTTATCTCTCTGGGGAGTAACATGCCCTATGGAAAATCACCTCTGCAAAAAACAAAAACAAAAACAAAAACAAAAACAACAAAAACAAAAACAAAACAAACAAACAAACAAAAAACATTACTTGAATTCCAGACCTTGTTGCCTGAAATCACACTGGACACATGGGTATGTATGCTTTAAATACTGAGGGAGAATGAAGGAGAAGAGATTTGGCATGGCCATCCCCTGGGGGAGGTGATTTCTCAGTATTCCTCTTTATTTCTCTATCTCTTTCTGGTGAATGCACACATCCTATGTCAAAAACATAAGAAAAAAAAAAGTCCAAGTATATAATGTCCATAGTTAAGAGCATTTCTACTAATTCTATTCAGTTATACAAAGTGAATAAAACGTAGTCAAGATTGAATAAGATTTAGATCTTGGCTGACTGTTGGTGAGAAAGAAAACATTAGGTTCATTATTATCATTACTCAGTAAAAAATCAATAGCCTATTAATCATAAAGTCCTAGCTACTATTATATCTTTTTTTTCCCCTCCTAATTACTTCATTTTTTTGTTTGTTTGTTTTCAAGAACTTCTTTTATCTCCATAGTGGTCAAGTGAGGAAATCATTATATCTTCTCTCCAGTAGAAAAACTAAATTAAATAAACAAATAACTGAACAAAATTGTCAAACGTAAATTTCATATACATTGACACTACTCTTCAAAAATGAATCACTCTGGGAGTGATGTCTCACTTTCCCTCTCATGTATCTCTCTATTCCTCTCCTCTCCAATGAGCTCATGTGCCTTATGGCAAAAACTAAAAAGAGAAAAAACTGAGATAGACAATTCAGAAATAATAATTGGAGACTGTAATATTTTAGTCTCATTAAATTTAAGTTTCTAGAAAGACACTAATTTCCAGGACTAACTCCAGAAGATACAGATAATTGTATTAGAACTAAAATACATAAATAAATTTAGTTCGTAATTAAAATTTTTCTGCGAAGAAAACTTCAGACCCAGATGCCTTGGTGGCTAAATTTAATCAAACATTAAAAGAATAATGCCTGGGACTAGCAGTTAGCATAACGGCTGTCGCTGGACTTCCATGTGGTTGACCGTGGTTTGAGTCCCAAACTCGGTGGTTTAAATTCACCCTAGGTGCATGTGTGTGTGTGCGCAAGAGCCTGAGAGGAGAATGGAGGAGAAGGGATTGCAGTGTGGCCATCCCCCCAGGGGGTGATTTCTTGCTTTCTGTCTCTCTATCTCTCTCTGTCTTCCTGGCGAGCACATGTGCCCTATAGCAAAAATCTCTCGAAAAAGAAAAAAAAAAAAAAAGGAGAAGAAGAAGAATACCACCCCTTCACAAATACCTCCTGAAAAGAGAAGCAGAGGGAATACTTTCCAACTTATTTTAGAAGTTTGGCGTTTAATACCAAAACCAATGACATTACAAGAAAGAAAAATAAAAAAAACTACAGGAAAATATCTCTTATGAAGATTGAGGCAAAAATTCACAACAAACTACTAGCAAATGGAGGCCAATACAATATTAAAAAGTTATGTGTCATGATCAAGTGAAATTTGTATTATAAATGTGATTAATACTTGAGTTAAAATTTAAAAATTAATTAATTTATGGACCAGTAGATAGCGGATTGGTTATGTCACTGAACTTCCATATAACTGACCACAGTTCAAATCCCAGACCTGGCAGCTTAAAACATGCTGGATGTGTGTGTGTATCTGCCCAAAAGAAAAATAAAGGAGATAGGATTACAACTGGCTATTCCCCCAGGTGGGAGTGATTTCTTGCTTTCTGATTCTCTGTGTCTCTCTGTGACTCTGGAGAGTACATGCACCTCGTAGTAAAAATATCTCTAAAAGAATGAATTAATTTAATATACCTTATTAATAAAACCAAGGGCCCAATCCAATGATCATCTTAATAGACACAGAAAAGTATGTCACAAAATCAAACAGCATTCAATATTCAATATAAATCCAACACTCATTCATTACATAAACTCTCAATAAACTGGAAGTAAAAAAAAAAATCTCAGCATGATAAAGAATATCATGAAAAACTTACAGTGAATATAACTCCCTAGTAAGTAACTGAACGTTTCAGTCATAAATTTGGAAACACACAGGAATAAAGATTTGCCACTTTGACTGAATATTGTACTGTAAATTCAGCAGGTACAAAGAGTAATTTTAAAAAAGTCAACGGATGTCAGACTGTAAAGGAAGTCATAAAATTGTCTTTTGGGTTAGACAACATAATTCTGTAGGTAAGAAAACCAAAGAAATACACAAAAACACTTCTAGAAGTAATGAAAAAATTCAGTAAGTTAAACAGATACAAAGTTAATACAGTAAACTAAAAATATATTTATATATTAGCAGTGAACACTCCAAATCTAAAATAGACACAAATTCACTTCTAATGCCATCACAAAAATAATATTCAGAATAACAATAACAAAAGTAGTGCAAGACTTGTATTCAAAAAAATACAAATTACTATCTGGAGAAATTTTGTTTAAAATATTTAAAAAATAAGATAGCCCATGTTCATGGATTGGAAGATTCAATATTGTTATGATAGCATTTATTTTATAAATTGTTCTATAGATTAAGTGCAAGTTCTTATTAAGTCTTTGCAGGTTTTTGTTTGTTTGTTTTTGGCAATTGACAAGCTAAATTTAAAATATGTGTATATATAAATGTAATCAAAACATAAGATACTAGCTGAGATATAGATCTATAAATCAATGGAACATAATTCAAAGTCTATTAATAAGTATCTATACTTTCATTTAATTTATGATAAAGATGTCAAGGCAATTCAATAAAGAAAGGATCGTTTTTATAAAAAATTGTGCTGAGGCGATTGAGTATTCATATGCAAAACTTTGAATTTATAGCCTTCAAATGAATCCAAAACAGATCAAGGATCCAAATTTAACTACTAAAACTATAAATCTGTTAAAAAAAAACACATAGTTAGAAATATTTTGGATGAGGGCAAGAAGTCTTAGAGATGTCACCAGAAGTATGACCAATGAAAAAAATATATAATATATTAGGTCTTACAAAGGTTTAAAATGATTATACCACAAAACTCACTATTAGGATATTTTTTTAAAGTACCAGCTGGTAGGATGGTAGTTACTACAGTTGGATTATATGTGGCCAACCATGTAGTTTGAGTCCTGAACATGTTTGTTTGAAAAATACACTAGGCACATGTGTTTACCTGCCTAAAATCCCAAAAGGAGGGAGAAATGGAGAAGGAATTGCAGCATGATCATCCCACATTGGAGGGCTCTCTCACTTTTCCTCTCTAGCAAATGTGTATACCCTCTGGCAAAAATTAAAACCATAACCAAAAATTTAAAAAAAAAAAACCTCACAAGATGAACCCTATCATAAGATGCCAATTACATTTCAGATAAAATATTTTTCCACAATATACAATAACTCTTATAAATCAATAATTTTTTAAAAAAATAAACGAAATGAGCAAATTATTTAAACAGACATTTCACCAAAAAGAGTTATATAAGTGGTTAGTAAGTACATAGGAAAATGCTCAATGTCACTAATTATTAGGAATATGAAAAGTAAAACCATAATGGCATATTGTTTAACATGCACTAAAATAGGTATAATAACAGTGATCTATCTAAAATAACAAATGCTAATAAGAGTGTGAAAAAACAAGAATCTTCAGACATTGCAAGTGAGAATATAAAATGCTGCAGTCACTTTGTAAACTATTTAAATGTTTTACAAAAGGTTAAACCTAAATTTACCATATAGCATAGCAATTCCACTCCTAATTTACTCAAGAGAAATGCAAATACATACTCCCACAAATAGGTGTATTTAGAGGTTTGTAATAGCATTTTTTTTAATGTTTTGACCATAGAGCATGTGCACTCATCAGAGAAACAAAGAGCAAAAGAGAAGGAAAGAAAAATCAGTCAGCCCCTCGCCCCAGGGTGAAGGCCATGCTGCAACCTTTTCTCCTCCATTCTCCTCTTGGGATTTTGGGCACACACTCACGCAGACCTGTTACGATTTTCAGGCTCCCAGGTTTGGGGCTCAAACTGCGCAATCAGCCGTGTGTGATCCAGCACTGTAAACATCGTGCTATTTGCTGGCTCATAGCAGTAGTATTCTTAGTGGCCATAAAATGGAAATAACTCATATGTGCATCAGTTAATGAACAAAAATATGTATATTTGTGCAATAAATTATTGCTTATTAATTAAAAGAAATGAAATAATGATAGATGATATAACACAGATGAATCTTAAAAAGTTTAGTAAAAGACATAAACCATATACAATAGACCATGTATTATAGGATTACTTCTATATGAAAATTCCAAAAAATGCCAGTCTATAGAATCAGAAAGTGGACTAGTTCCCTCTAATGTGTTTCTTTTCTTTTCTTTTCTTTTCTTTTTTTTTTTTGGAGAGGTTTTTGCTATAGGGCGCATGCACTTGCCAGAGAGACAGAGAGAGACAGAGAGACAAAAAGCAAGAAATCACCCCCTCTCCCCAGAGAATATGGCCACACTGCAATCCCTTGTTCACCAGAGACAGACAGAGATAGTGAGAGAGAGAAGGAAAGTGAAAAAGCACCCCCCAGGAAGAATAGCCACACTGCAATCCCTTTTCTTCCTTTAGCCCCTCAGAATTTGAGGCATTCGTGCATATGCATCTGGCCTGTTTTTCAAGATGCCAGATCTGGGACTCAAACCTCAGCCAGCCATGTGGGATCCAGCCACCTAAACTTTCATCTGCTCTCCAAAGACGAATCTTTTTTTTTTTTTTTTGGAGAGATTTTCACTGTAGGGTGCGTGCGCTCGCCATACAGACAGAGAGAGACATAGAGACAGAAAGCGAGAAATCACCCCCCAGGGGGGATGGTCATGCCACAATCCCTTCTCCTCCATTCTCCTCTCGGGATCTTGGGCACGCACGCCCACGCACCCGGCGTGAGTTTTAAGCCACCGGGTCCGGGACACGAACCGCGGTCGACTGCGTGGGAGTCCAGCGACATAGCCATTACGCTAACTGCTGGTTCCCCAAAGACGAATCTTTTGAGATGACAAAGATACTAAAATTAATTTTGGTAAAGGTTGGACAACTCTTTGAACTTGCCAAAAATAATTGACTTATACCATTAAAATGGTACCATTATTTTATAATTTTAAGATAATTTCAGTACAAGAAGGTAATCTAAATATATTGTAAGTATTACAAACATTTTAAAAGGACATAAATGATAGTAAGTTTTTATTGAGAAATAAACCTTCAGAGAAAGTATTAAGAAAACATGGTGCATCTAGGCAACACACGACTAATTTTAATTGTCTTCAGCATGAATATTGATTTGAAACATACCCCAGCAAAACTATTCGACTAATTGTAATAAAGTGATTAAGGTGGCAGACTGCCTTCCCCCCATTTCTTAGAAGAAAAACTGTTTCATAATATTTTGATTAAAATAAGTCATTTAAAGTATTTCAAATCAAAAGCAGCTTTGACATTATTTCCTCTAGGTCTTTAATTTCTTTTGAATGTTTAATTGCTAATATAATAAGTTTAAATACAAGGTGAGACTTTGCAAAGCATGTAATTAAAATGTATAAATTGTGAACTGAATTTTGCATAGCCAGAATTACTATATAACACCTTATATATTTTGTAAGTTTACAATTTGCGAAACACTCATAATGACTCATTCATTCAACAGCAATGTATTGGTCACTCACTATGAATCAAATAAAACTCTAGTCTCTATACTCTATATTCTACTAGGAATAAAATAAGCAAAAATTTATGAATGTATGGAGCTTATATTTTAGTAGCGAGAGATTTAGTTCTTATTTTTCTCAAGCATGGCCAGTTACAATTTGTTATCTGAAATGGCTAATGGCCGAATGTTCAAGTTTTTTACAATATTATTTTGTCTTGGATCCAATTCATTATACGATGTGCACCAACTATATGTTCATGCCCTAAGATATTCAGATTTATTTTCAAATGTCAATGTTCCTGAAATAATTGCTGGAAATAACCAAGTGAGCTAAAATAATTAAACACCTAGAACATTTTGACTCATTTACACTCTTAATTGATTCTGACAGTTTTTCAAAATTTACAAGCTCTTTTAAAGACTAATATTATTCTTAGTGTCAGGCATTTCAGTTATTTAGTTTGTGTTATAGATTCTATGGCAAATCTACTAAATAGAAACTTAGCGATTAAGAGAACGAGATCCTGCACTGTCAACTGATGTTCAAATGCTGATCCTGGTGGCCCACCATCCATGGAGGTGCGTGTGTGTGCTTGTCCCAATCCCAACAGGGTAGGGAAATGAAGGGGGGTTCCTGAAATAATTGCTGGAAATAACCAAGTGAGCTAAAATAATTAAACACCTAGAACATTTTGACTCATTTACACTCTTAATTGATTCTGACAGTTTTTCAAAATTTACAAGCTCTTTTAAAGACTAATATTATTCTTAGTGTCAGGCATTTCAGTTATTTAGTTTGTGTTATAGATTCTATGGCAAATCTACTAAATAGAAACTTAGCGATTAAGAGAACGAGATCCTGCACTGTCAACTGATGTTCAAATGCTGATCCTGGTGGCCCACCATCCATGGAGGTGCGTGTGTGTGCTTGTCCCAATCCCAACAGGGTAGGGAAATGAAGGGGGGATAGCAGTGTGACTGCCTCATTGTAGGGTGCTTGCTTTCTCTCTCTCTCTCATTGGTAAAAATCTTTTGGCAATAATATTTTTTTTTCTCTTTTTTTTGGAGAGGTTTTTGCTATAGGGCATGTGCACTCGCCAGACAGACAGAGAGAGACAGAGAGACAGAAAGCGAGAAATCACTCCCTAGGAGGGATGGCCACGCCGCAATCCCTTCTCCTCCATTCTCCTCTTGGGATCTTGTGCACGCATGCACATGCGCCCAGCATGAGTTTAAACCACCGGGTCCGGGACTCAAACCACAGTCAACTACATGGGAGTCCAGAGACATAGCCATTACACTAACTGCTGGTCCCAGCAATAATATTTTTTATCTCCTAAATAGATATTCTAATTAATATTCATAACACCTCCTGAGAAATGTATTCCTTACTATATGTATTGTTACGATATAAAGGTAAAGTAGAATTTGAAAAGACAGAAATGTGTCCAGGGCCACACATCAAGGAAGAGTATCCATAAAATCTATACCCAGGGTTTTGAATCCAGAGTGTTCAAAATGTAGAGTCCTGCATCTCTGTTCATATCTACTCTTAAAGAAATCTGTTAAAAAGTATCCACACGTCCTAGCGTATATTTATAAAGTTGACATTACATGACTCTTACATAAAAATCATTTTAGATTTTTTTCTTTCATGCCAGGCAGAGTTGATATAATCTTGCCATATATTTTTCCCTTTTCCATTTACTCAGAACCACCTACAAATCTATGTTTATATTGTTTGGTTGTTTTTTTTAATCTTTAAATGCAATGTCATTTAGTTCACCATAAAGACATTTGTGGAAAACCATGCTTAAGCATTTTTATCAGTCTCTTCTCACAACAAGGGTTGATAATGATATTACCATCTGATTGCTGGAAAATCACAGACATCGTTATGATCGTACATTATGAATATAGCTCTTCTTACCGTCTAAGTACTTTCAAGTCTCTTTAACATGTAGTCTTTCAAACAAAAACATGACTTGTGCCACTTCAAGTAAGCCAGATGTTAGAGAAGAGATTAGTGTATCATTTTTAGACAAGACACAGAAATTACCCCTTAAAGTTATAGATTACAGTCTAAAGTGAATAAAGATTTCTATGGAGAGGACAGATCAGGAGAAATTAAAACTTCCAGAAAAAATCAGAAGTCAAATGAGATTGGGAGAATGGAGGGTAAGGGGAAAATATCTGTAATTCCTTAAAAGAAACTAAATTATCAAGAGAAGACAACTAGCCAACAGCACTAGAAAAATCTATCATCAGAAGGGGTAGCAGAAATACAGTTAACTGCAGGAAGTGATGAGCTTTCCATGATATATAGATCATTGACACAGGGTCTCTAACATCAAGAGATTTGTAAAACTGCATAAAAATCATCAATGGTGCTAGCAGGTGGTATAGTGGTTAATACTCTGGATTCCCACATGGCCAACTGTGGCTCAAGTCTCAGACCAGCAGATTGAAATATAATGGGCACATGTGCATGGGTACTCAAAATCCCAGGAGGACAATAGAGGAGAAGGCATTGTAGCACCGTGGTCATCCCTCCAGGGGATGATTCTCACTTTCCCTCTCACTGTCTCACTCTGGAAAGTGCACACATTGGAAAAACCTAAAAAAATTTTTTAACTATCAGCAAACTAGTATATATGAGACTATGATATAAGAAGTTCATTGCTATCCTTACTTCGACTTAAATTTTTCACTAGAATATGAGAAGTCTTTTAACTAAAAGATTAATTTTTGTTGTTTTAAATTAAATTGCATTTCTTTCATTTTTTACTTTCATTATGTATATTTTTTACAACGTGCATTTTTATAGGGGATCAAATATCTTTATTCTTTGCTAATTAGAAATAAAATTATGTGTTTGATTTTGATATTAGATGTTAGTTTCATAGCTTAAACTTTAAATAACAAGTTTATATGTTCAGGGCCTTTAAAGTGATCAGTTATAACTCCACGGATATTTTCACTGGTTAATTTTGTGATGATATAAAAATTATTGTTAGAAAATTAACTTAAAATCAGTCTTTGTTGATTCCAGTTCCCACATCTTCTGTTTTGAACTATATTATATTAAGACTGTATTTAAAAATGACCGCTTATGGTATTTCCTTACTGGTCTATCATGAAAAGTTACTGTGTGAATCAAATTAGATAATGTTCGATAATAAACCTAAACTAAATCTCAGTAAAATTGGTATTTAATACATTATTTTCTTTTGTCCAAATCTCTTAATGTTTGGAGTAATTAATGATGTTATTTATAGTCAGACCATAGTTTTTGCAAAGCCATTGGACAAAAACTGTCTTTTTCTTTCATTTTTTTGTTTTATTTTTTAAATTTTAATTTATTTTTACATTTTCCCACAAACATATACTTTACATATCAAAAAATTTTAACATGGGACCAAGCAGTTAGAGTAATGGCTATGTTGCTGGACTCCCATGTAGTTGACCGCAGTTCATGTTCTGGACCCGGTGGCTTAAAATTCACACCGTGTGTGTGTGTGTGTGTGTGTGTGTGTGTGTGCCCAAGATCCCAAGAAGAGAATGGAGGAAAAGGGATTGCGGCATGGCCATCCCCCCTGGGAGGTGATTTCTCACTTTCTATCTCTCTGTCTCTCTGTCTGGTGAGCGCACGTGCCCTATAGCAAAAACCTCTCCAAAAAAAAAAAAATTAACTCATATTCCATAGTTATTGAAAGTTAACAACTTTCAAAATTTCAAAATATTTCTTATAATATTGTATAATTTTGCTTGTGACTCTATAACAACAGAAACAGTATGGTTTTAAATATTTTTGAGAAAATATTTACATGTCAACTACTCAAATTGTTGAAAAGCAGATGCCCAGCACACTAGTCACACATAAACCTTCTCAATTCAGCCCTGTCCAAGTGTATTTTGTGATATACCATCTGCTAGCAAAGATTAGTCTCTCTGTCTTCCTTCAAAGTCTTTCTCAAGATAATTCTCTGGAGATGTAGCCATTTGGGGAGAAAGGAAGATGTCCCACTGATAACTGGGCCTCCAGCATCCAAAACTCGCGTGAACAGCCCTTCTTCAAGAGACAGCCAGCTCCATGGCTCCTGAGATCTAGCCATTTGGGGAGAAAGGAAGATGTCCCACTGATAACTGGGCCTCCAGCATCCAAAACTCGCGTGAACAGCCCTTCTTCAAGAGACAGCCAGCTCCATGGCTCCTGAGATCTAGCCATTTGGGGAGAAAGGAAGATGTCCCACTGATAACTGGGCCTCCAGCATCCAAAACTCGCGTGAACAGCCCTTCTTCAAGAGACAGCCAGCTCCATGGCTCCTGAGATCTAGCCATTTGGGGAGAAAGGAAGATGTCCCACTGATAACTGGGCCTCCAGCATCCAAAACTCGCGTGAACAGCCCTTCTTCAAGAGACAGCCAGCTCCATGGCTCCTGAGATCTAGCCATTTGGGGAGAAAGGAAGATGTCCCACTGATAACTGGGCCTCCAGCATCCAAAACTCGCGTGAACAGCCCTTCTTCAAGAGACAGCCAGCTCCATGGCTCCTGAGATCTAGCCATTTGGGGAGAAAGGAAGATGTCCCACTGATAACTGGGCCTCCAGCATCCAAAACTCGCGTGAACAGCCCTTCTTCAAGAGACAGCCAGCTCCATGGCTCCTGAGATCTAGCCATTTGGGGAGAAAGGAAGATGTCCCACTGATAACTGGGCCTCCAGCATCCAAAACTCGCGTGAACAGCCCTTCTTCAAGAGACAGCCAGCTCCATGGCTCCTGAGATCTAGCCATTTGGGGAGAAAGGAAGATGTCCCACTGATAACTGGGCCTCCAGCATCCAAAACTCGCGTGAACAGCCCTTCTTCAAGAGACAGCCAGCTCCATGGCTCCTGAGATCTAGCCATTTGGGGAGAAAGGAAGATGTCCCACTGATAACTGGGCCTCCAGCATCCAAAACTCGCGTGAACAGCCCTTCTTCAAGAGACAGCCAGCTCCATGGCTCCTGAGATCTAGCCATTTGGGGAGAAAGGAAGATGTCCCACTGATAACTGGGCCTCCAGCATCCAAAACTCGCGTGAACAGCCCTTCTTCAAGAGACAGCCAGCTCCATGGCTCCTGAGATCTAGCCATTTGGGGAGAAAGGAAGATGTCCCACTGATAACTGGGCCTCCAGCATCCAAAACTCGCGTGAACAGCCCTTCTTCAAGAGACAGCCAGCTCCATGGCTCCTGAGATCTAGCCATTTGGGGAGAAAGGAAGATGTCCCACTGATAACTGGGCCTCCAGCATCCAAAACTCGCGTGAACAGCCCTTCTTCAAGAGACAGCCAGCTCCATGGCTCCTGAGATCTAGCCATTTGGGGAGAAAGGAAGATGTCCCACTGATAACTGGGCCTCCAGCATCCAAAACTCGCGTGAACAGCCCTTCTTCAAGAGACAGCCAGCTCCATGGCTCCTGAGATCTAGCCATTTGGGGAGAAAGGAAGATGTCCCACTGATAACTGGGCCTCCAGCATCCAAAACTCGCGTGAACAGCCCTTCTTCAAGAGACAGCCAGCTCCATGGCTCCTGAGATCTAGCCATTTGGGGAGAAAGGAAGATGTCCCACTGATAACTGGGCCTCCAGCATCCAAAACTCGCGTGAACAGCCCTTCTTCAAGAGACAGCCAGCTCCATGGCTCCTGAGATCTAGCCATTTGGGGAGAAAGGAAGATGTCCCACTGATAACTGGGCCTCCAGCATCCAAAACTCGCGTGAACAGCCCTTCTTCAAGAGACAGCCAGCTCCATGGCTCCTGAGATCTAGCCATTTGGCACAATCCTAAAAAAAAAAAAAAAAAAAAAAAAAAACTCTCCTAAAAAATTGTAAAATTTAGTATTCCTGTTTATATATACATTTTTTGTCCATTAATTTATGCAACAAACATTTTTTTTCAGTGACTACACATACTAGGCATGGTTTCAAGAACTTGTTTTCATGTAGCTTCTAATTCTAGTGGCACCAACCAGATGACATACAAATAGATCTATACTGGAAAGCCTTGGGTAAAATTCTGTGACCGGACAATTATCTCTTCCAGTTTTTAGTATTTGTGCTGCCGAAGCGAGCACATCCATTTCTTTCTAATTAAAAGTGGAGAGGGCCTCTGTATGGCTTAGCTCTGCAAGGGTGTATATGAAAGTGAGAAACACACCTGGGGAATTCAGAATAGAGTAGACTGTACAAGGGAAAGAAAATAGAATATAAAAAAGATGCAGGAAAATTAGAATGGAAAAGGAGAGAGCATAAAATGAGATGGAAAGATAGAAAAATAAGTGAAAAGAAAGCAAGAAGTGGAAGCAGTTTTCTATAAATCCAGCACAAGAGATCACCCTGTGACTGGTACCAGCCATGACTCTGTTTGCCCTAGAACTTTATTAGGTGCATGACACAGACTTCATTAACCTTTTTTTTTTTAATTTTATTTTTTGGTTTTAAATATTTTTGAGAAAATATTTACATGTCAACTACTCAAATTGTTGAAAAGCAAATGCCCTTCTCAATTCAGCCCAGCCCAAGTGTATTCTGTGATACACCATCTTCTAGCAAAGATCAGTCTCTTTTTCTTCCTTCAAAGTCTTTCTCGAGATAATCCTCTGGTGTGGTTGCTCTTTTGCAATCTCTCCTGATTACAATGCTGGGCTGGAAAAGTCCAGGTTATTTTCTCTTACAAATTCTTTCAGATATCTTTTCTAATCCTCTCTGCCAGGCAGAACTATTTATGGTGCAGGGTCATCTTTCTAAGACTCACTTGAGTTCCACCTTAGTACCATAGTTTTCTGATTGATCTTTTGGTATGACATTACTGTCAAACCCTGTCCAGTAATGAGTATTTCCAATTTCTGAATTAATGCAACAAGCATTATTGAACTTATGCAGATAACCCTTCTGCCACAAAATAAGAATATTCCCAAATATTTTTCAATTACAGAGGGATCAGGAAGGAAGAAAAGTTTATGTTTCAATTTAAAGAAACAACCTAAAGAAAAATATTTTAACTTGTTGCTAAACCTACCAACAACTGAAAAGAAAGTAAACTGTTTAAATAGGGAAAACAAAGCATAGTAAAAAAAAATCAGTAATGTTTTACTCAAAAGTCATACAATTCTATTTTGCCAGTTCAGTATTATGTACAAACGCTCTTCTGTTGAATATGCAGTGTTGCTGTGGTCCAATCTTTCTATTTAAATCCTGGGAGTTAACATTCTATGTTCTTATTGATATTTCTTGTCCCTAGCATTAAATTAGTCATTTTCTTGGTTGCCTTTTGTTCTCTTATTTCTGTATGTATCTTTAGTTTCACTGGTCAAGCACTTCTTTTAGAATTTCTTAAAGAGTGGGTCTGCTACTGGCAAATTATTTCAAGTCCTGTTTGTCTGAAAATATATTTATTCTTTCTTTCCATATGAAAGATAATCTTGCTGGGTATAGTATTCTTCGTTGAAACTGCTTTTCACTTAACACTTTGAATATATTTTCCCATTCTTTCCTTGCTTGCATTGTTTCTGATGAGAGATCTGAGGTTATCTTGATAGGATAATCTTTATAAGTAACCTGACGTTTCTCTCTTGCCAATTTTAGTATCTCGTCTTTGTCTGTATATTTGGCCAGTCTGGCTATGATGTGCCTTGGAGAAGATCTTCTTGGACTGATTCTATTAGGGGTCCTTTGTATATCTTGGGTCTGGATATTTGAATGCCTCCTTAGATTTGGAAAGTTTTCTTCCAAGATTTCAGGGAATAGATGATCAATTCCTTTATTAATTTCCTCACCTTCTGGGATACTAATTATCTGAATGTTTGGGCACTTAATGCTGTCTAGTATTTCTCATATAGTATTCTCATTTTGGGGGGTTATTTTCTCAGATTTTTTGGTTATTTTTTCTAGATCAGAGGCTTTACCTTCAACATATGAGATTCGATTTTCTGCATGGACTAATCTACTTTTAATACTTTCGAGGGAAGTGTTGATTTCCTGAAGGGCAGCCTTCATCTCTAATAGCTCCATTTGATTCTTTTTCATGGTGTGTATTTCCTGTTTCAGATCATGAAAGAACTTCCAACACCTCCAGGAATTCATTGTCTCTTTTCTCCTGCATCTTCTGGAGTTCATTATCTCTCAGCACTTGCATCACATTTAGTTTTGTCAATAAGAATATTCTGAAGTCTTTATCAGACCTTTCCAAGAATTCTAAAGTACTGTTTGTAGATGATGAGGTATTGTTCTTTTCCCTTATGGGAGAGACATTTTCTTGGTTTCTCATATTTCTTGTACCTTTGCAGTTGTTTCTGGTCATTCTGTGACAAAATCTCTCCTCCACAGTGCTTGTCTGAATATTTTGGGAGTCTAGGAGGTGGATTTAGAGCATGACTTCCCTGAACCTGTCTTTTTAAATTTTTTTTAAAAAAGAGATTTTTGCTATAGAACTTGCACACTCACCAGAGACAGAAAGCAAGAAGTTATCTCTCCAGAGGGATGGCCACACTGCATACAATTCCTTCTTCTCCATTCTCTTCTCAGGATTTTAAGAATGCATGCACACACGCATACCAGGCGTGAGTTTCAATCTTCCTTGTCTGGAACTTGAACCACAGTCGACCACATGAAAGTAAAATGCCTTAACCACTATGCTACCTGTTGTCCCCCAAAGTTATCATTGTTGGCCAACAAGAATTAAAAAAAACATCGCAAAGAGAACTGGTCTGTGATTTTAGTTGGATAAATTATTGATATGTTTAAATCCATCTAGTGTCATGATTGGTTGAAACACAAGCATAATCTAATGTTACAAATATCCTGTATAATCCACAAATGTAGAAATGTTTTGAACTTCTGCTTTTCTACGTCTTCACCACATTTATAGTAATATTTAACCTGGTCATAATTTCCTCCATAACATCCACACTATTATTCTGTGAGGTCTTTGTTTAGTTGTGAGAGGACCTATGCACTCACCAGAAAAAGAGAGAGAGAGAGAGAGAGAGAAACCACTCCCCCCAATAGGGCATGGTCGTGCCATAATCTCTTCTCTATTTCTTCATCCTGTCAGAATTTGGCATGCATACACATGCACCCAACATGTTCATCAGGTCACCTGGGCCAGGATTCAGACTGTGTTCAGAAATGTGGGATCCAGTTCCCTTAACCATTAGGCTATAAGGGTCAGTCAGATAGGTCTTTTTATAGCTCAGCAAACCAATCTAGGATCATTGCTACTCAACCAGATCTAAGAACTGTATGGGCCAACTCTGCTTCTGTAACCTCCTTAATCGTTGTTTAATATCCCATCCTACCCTGCATGCCCAGAGGGAAACTGCATCCTCCCCTCCAGCAGGCAGGGATTGCCCCTGAGCTGCTAGGCT
>NW_006159752.1:1623733-1652910 GCF_000334495.1 Tupaia belangeri chinensis
CCCCCCGGTAGGAAGGGATTGCCCCTGAGCTGCTAGGCGCCTGCGGAAGACAATGACCAGGGTTCCTCATCATTTTCTGCCAAGACAAGGAATAACTTGACCTTTTATTTTTTAAATATACCTCACATTCACCTACATAAATTTCCTATCATGTCCAGCACAGAAGAAATGGTTATAGACTTCAATCTAGCCTCTCCCTGGTGTTCGCCTCACTAATAAATTTCTTTTAAAAAAACGTAATTAATTAATTTATTTTTAATTTGATCAGAGAGAGAGAGGGAAAGTGAGAAAGCAAGCCTCCAGGACTGGGACTCAAACCATGTGGGAGTCCAATACTTTAACTACCACACCACCTGTTAGCCCCATAAATTCCTTTCATAATTTGCCAATTTTTGTCTCTCTTTTTCTTTTTTTTTTTTGGAGAGGTTTTTGCTATATGGTGCGTGCACTCGCCAGAAAGACAGAGAGAGACAGAGAGACAGAAAGCAAGAAATCACACCTCAGGGGAGAAAGCCACGCCACAGTTTCTTCTCCTCCATTCTCCTTTCGGGATCCTGGGTATGCACACACATGCACATGGCGTGCGTTTAAGCCATCAGGTCCAGGACTAGAACCACGGTTGACCACATGGGAGTCCAGCAACATAGCCATTACACCAACTGCTGGTCCCCCAATTTTTTTCTCTTTACAGTGAGTGGCACAGACTTGATTTCCAGTCCTCAGAACAAACATCTCTGCTCACTCTGGAAATGCAGATAGTCTGAAGGAATCATTGCTTTGAAATAAGGTTATACCTTTGAGCTCATAAAACTAAATCACAATGAACCTTGTGAGCTGAAGGAGCTGATGTCCCTCTACTGTATGTGTTTAATTGACTTCTCTCCACGTTATGTTTATGTTTAATCAAAACCATCATGGTACATGGGACAAAGAACAAAAACGTTTCTCATGAATAGTTTCGGAAGATCTCTATTACGAGTTCTCAGGCGCATATACACTGATCATTGTTGCAGTCAGTACAAGGAAAAATAAAGCGAATCAACTGCCCCTCTGGAGCGCCCACGTTTAGACATGGTTACATATGGCTATGATGACATAAAATCAACTATTCTAAGAAAATGAGGCTAACTAATATTTCTTGTAATTCATGTACTATGAAGAGCTTTTCATTCCACTATGTTTAATTAAATTTCAATGGCCACAGAAAATTAATTACCACTATTTTAAATGCATAGGATTAAAAGAACCATCATACTTCTCTCGAATATTGAATTTTCATTAATTAATTAATACACTTATTCATTGAACATGTATTTACTGAATTGTAGTATGTGACCAATACTATTAAAGCTGTGCAAACACAATAGTGTAATAAATCCCTGCTCTGGGTCCAGTTAGGGTGGCTGAATCCCACTTGGCCAACCACACGGTTTGACTCCCTGATCTGTCAGCTTCAAAACCATGGCAGATGCATGCGTGTGCATGCCCCAGATCCCCGTAGGAGACTGGAAGAGAAGGGATTACTGCATGGCCAGTCCCCCAGGGAATGACTTCTCATTTTCCCTCTGTCTCTCTCTGACAAGAACATACAAATTACCGCAAAAAAAAAAAAAAAAAAAAAGAAGAAGAAAGAAAAAAAGAAAAGGAAAACCTTGCTCTTATCCAGGCACTAGGGAGAGATGGAATGTTGAGGAAAGACACAATGAACAGGCAGAAAAATATAACTAATTTACTATGAAGAATGAAAAGCAGGATGAATGATTGGCTGGGGAGACTGCTCTGAGTGAAGTGGTGAATCTATTGCTAAGGCTCCCATATTGTTTTTGCCACCTTTCTTGTAAGCTTAATAAGCCTGGGTAGTAATGGGGGGGATTATATATTATTATATTATATTACATTATATAAAAGGAGCTTAGAGTAATTCAAACTAATCTTCATGGAGAAGGGTTGATAATTGTGCAAGAACTAGTTCTTCCATAAAACTGGAGAAGTAAATTAGACCAGGAGAATTTAAGGAGCCAATTAAGGTATCAGCGGGCACGGTAGGCAGCTATGCAGTACTAACACACCATTTACCACGTCTGCCTAAAAGCAGAGATTAAGCAATAATAGAAAAGAATACTCAAAAGCAGTTAAATAGCCTAAGGCAGACTCTATTTCAGTGTAAAATAGAAATGTGAAGTGTTTAGCAACTAACCTCTGTCTTCTATTTCTTTAGATATTTTATTTAAATTAACTGTATGTGAGAGGAAAAAAGAAATAATCTTTTTCCTCTACTCACCCAGTCTGGGGTCCTGCAAATTGGATTAACAGACAGATGGACAAGAGAAAAGTATACAAATTTTATTAGTTCATGTATTCTCCCACACACATGGGAGAAAGGCAGTTATTAGTCACTCAAAGGGAGTTTTTAAAATTTGGGGTCTATGTACCTACTCTAGTTGGGGAGAGGAAAGAGGAGAAATGGTACATTTGAAAAAGCAAATGGTTTTTTTTGAAAGCAAACAGAGGTGTCCGCAGAACCACAGGACTGCCTCCGGGAGCCCCAGGCAGACCTGCTCCCGGCCCTTTGCAGCTTCTGAGCATTCAGGTGTTCCTGCCTCAGGCTGCGAGGCTCCTGGCTCTGCTTCCATCCCCACGTGGCCTGCCCTCTCTGTGCTGCCCCTCTGTGCCTCTCCTCGCCTGCCCCGCCACATCCTCTCTGTCATCTGCGCCTCCCCTCCAACCCTACACACACACACACACACAGCAAGCTAAATGAGCTAAGAGGGAGTATGATGGTTTGTGAAAATGTCTTGAAGAATATGGTGATGAATTCTCTTTGAAAAGAGATTAGAGTTTCTCTGAGGAAGACAATTTATGATTGATGAGTTTTGGGGGGAGGCTCTGTTTTTAGGCAGATAAGGGATTTCATGAACTCAAATGCCTTCAGCTTAAAATAATCCTTGGGCCAGGGCCAGGAGGTGGAGCAGGAGTAATCCACTGTACCACATAGAAAAGATTCCGGGTTCCTGTATTAAGACCTTCCCATCCTGTCCACACCAGGCACAGACAATGTGCCCAGGATCCGGCCTGGTTGAGACTGGGCGTGGACTGTGTCATGAAGACCTTGTTGGGGCCACCTGTTTCTCTCTCTGTCTCTCTGTTTCATGGAAGACATAAATCAGAAAAATTAAAAAAAAAAATCTTGTGCCAAAGTAGCCTATTTTGGGGTGGTATATGATCCCCTTCAACTGATTGTCTTACTATTTTAAATTAGTAAATGTTTTCTCCAATTTTGTATTGTTCGTTATCTGTATCTCTCAGCTGTCCCCAGTGACATATGATTCTGCTATTCATTCATTCCCTTCTTCCCCACTAATTTATTACTCTCATTTTAAAAATATTGTATTTAACCCTGAGGTTTGAAAAGGACTGAAACATATCTCTTTCTTACACAACTTAGGCCCATGAGGTCCATTATGGAAATAAAAGTAGCACCACTTTCTTGGTGGAAATGAGCAGATACAATATATTCACAGGGATATCTGTAAGTCACACAGGATTTAAATAAACTCCACCTATAAGAAATTATTTTGAAAGATGAAATTAGGAAGGATGAATTTCATAAAATCTAACCTTGATCTTGAAACTAGCAAAAAACTGCAAACTGTCAGCATAGTGAACGCCGAGTGATCCCCGGTGATCTGCAGTGACTGAAGTCCTCAGAACACATTTTCTCTTCAGATAGTGTTTGTCAAGTTACGCACGGCAGCACAGAAAGCCATGAGAACCTTGACTTCAGCTCAAAGAACATCGGAGCCTTTGGCTTTGGCATCTCCCTTGTCCCTTTCCAATCCTCATTCCCAGTCTCATTCTGTAGTGAGTACAATGCCACCCAACCAGAACGACAGCAGGGATTAGAGCAACAATGATTTTTCCAGGCACTGCAGTGCCTGTAAAACTTTAATGAACTCATGAAACTTTTATTGCTTTCTCTCTTTTTTGACTGGTGTGAAAAATCACCACCACCACCACCCAAAAATATTAAAATGTGAAACAAAACAAACAAAACGTAGAAATATCCATGAAGACAAACCCTTGACAATTCCTTGACTTGTGTTAGCAAACCTGGAAGTCTTTATTCTCCTTGTGAATGATATCTAATAACACACACACACACACACACACACTCACACACACATCTATAAGGACAGTGGCTTGCATACTGTTATGTTTATGGCCAACCCTTAATAAATAAGAAACACAAGTTCTACTCATTCTCTTGATTGTTTTGTGGAAAAGAGATAATTAAGGATTCTTTTGAAGGAATTTTTTTGAAATCTCCATTAAAAATGATTTGTGCAAAAAATTCATGTGACTATCCTATTCATAAGTTCAAATTCAACACTTGACCCTCTTTTAATTTTAATCTTAAGAATCTATTGTACACAACTTTGAGGAGACCATTTCAATGCATTTCCATATATATCTTTATACATACATATCTATTTTCATTCACATATATATGTATAATATCTCTATCATCTATCTATCTATCTATCTATCTATCTATCTATCTATCTATATTACTTTGCTTTGTATTACTGAGTCAATTTGCCATTTTTTAACATAAAAAAAAATTAAGTTAAAGATTGAGTACATGTACACATAAGAGAGAGAGAGAGAAATACCCCCCCACAGGGCTCTATTGCATGGGGATCTCCTACCTCTTGTCTTCCAGCTCTCCTGGATCTTGGGCATGTTCACATGCATCTGCAGTGTTTTCAAGCCAGTGAAGCCGGATACTCAAACCTGGATTGACATGTGGTTTCCAGCTACACAGCCTGGTGTGCTAATGACTGTGTCCTAGAGATGGACCAACCTAAAAATATTTGTTTCTCTTTTCTCCATTTTTTAAAAAAATCATTAATAATCCATTTGTCTTGCATAATTAAACTCATCCCTTAATCTTAATAAAGAAATCATGTTCAAAATGTATCTTTTCAAAACAGGTTATGGTACTTCTTTTAATCTTAGTTCTAGAAGTTTAAAAAGTGGTCACATTTTGATATCTATCAGAATATTTTCATTTAACTTCTGTCTGTCCTTCACATAGAGACTGATCAGTGTGTCATGTCTAGAGAAAGAATAAATTCTCCACATGAACATAAAGCTTTTGCATGAAAGCCCGAGCTCTGAGGGCTTTGTGTGACTAAAGGATGAACGCAGTTCATCATAGCCCAACTGACTCTCCAACTTGTTAATAAATGTAAGGCAAGTACCATTATAAGAGAGTTATTAAAGTAAGTTATGATTCTAATATGACCTTGGGTATGAGTTAAAGAGACAGGGCACCAATTACTCGCCTTAATAAGATATTAAAACCTGGACATCCTGAATACCATTTTATCCAGGTACGAGTAGCAAATACATCAAATGTTCTCAAACTTGCAACATTCCAAAATGTAGGTAGGTTGATGGTATAATTTTACACTGTCAATCTCTTTGTATTTTTTTTTTATGGTCATAAGAACAAATTTGATATTTCTAAACTATATCACACTACGGTGAGATTTCCAAACTAGAAAAAAAAGTAAAATGTATGGATCACAAGATAGGAGAAAAAATAAGGAAAAACTAGTTTAGTATTCTTTGTAATTAGCTTGCTGGGAGGTCCAATTTGAAGAATAAACAAATTTGATCAAGTAAATACACTTACTTACTCTTAATTTTGCTATTAAAGATTGCTATAACATCCTATTGGTTATAGATATATTATTATTATTTTTTTTTTTTTGGAGAGATTTTCACTGTAGGGCGCGTGCGCTCGCCAGACAGACAGAGAGAGACATAGAGACAGAAAGCGAGAAATCACCCCCCAGGGGGGATGGTCACGCCGCAATCCCTTCTCCTCCCTTCTCCTCTCGGGATCTTGGGCACGCACGCACACGCGCCCGGCGTGAGTTTTAAGCCACCGGGTCCGGGACGCGAACTGCGGTCGACTACGTGGGAGTCCAGCGACATAGCCATTACGCTAACTGCCGGTTCCCAAAGTATCTAGATATATTATTGAATAAAAGAAATAAACCTTTCTCTTGCCTTCTGCAAATTCATATTTGTCATCCATCTATCAAAAGAAATTGAGGGAACCAGGAGTTAGCATAATGGCTATGTCGGTGGACTCCCACGTAGTCGACCGTGGTTCGCGTCCCGGACCCGGTGGCTTAAAACTCACACCGGGCGCGTGTGCGTGCGTGCCCAAGATCCCGAGAGGAGAATGGAGGAGAAGGGATTGCGGCGTGACCATCCCCCCTGGGGGGGTGATTTCTCACTTTCTATCTCTCTGTCTCTCTCTGTCTGGCTGGCGAGCACACGCGCCCTATAGTGAAAAACCTCTCAAAAAAAAAAAAAAATTGAGTATAGGGCTGTTAACCCCTGAAAGAAAAGACTCAATATTATACTTACGTGCAAGAGTAATCATAACATTTGCTTCTGTCATGGGTTTTAATATTTCAGGTCTAAATGTTCTTAAACATTTTACTGTGCCTCATAAACCATAGCAACTGAGCCATGGTTGAAAACTTAATGGAAAGTTTCAATTAATTATTAATAGATATTGTCACAAGTGACTCAAGAGAACTTCTTGTCGAGCACAAATGATATTACATTTCCTATCATAACTATTCCAACACCCAAAATGTTCATTTTTAGGAAAATATAAATACTAAAATAATGTTTTAAATAGAAATAATTTATATTAAAGCTCATTTTCTCATTGGAGCTACTTTGGTTTTTGAAAGCAAAAGTTAATTATGAAAAATTGCAAATATGAGATTAAATATAGGATCTTTAATTAATATCACAGTCTTCTAGCTAAAATTTAGACATAAAGATATGTAAATGACTTAGTTTCCACTTTTTCAGAGTATAGGGTATTAGTTGTTTCAGAAATCCACCACAGCATTTGCCAAGTCTGTCTCATAGTAAGGAAGAAAGAACTTTGGTACATTCACAACACTTTCCTTTAAAATAATAGCAGTGGGAAACATGGCTATATTTTCCATATCAAGGGGCCAGCAGATTGTGTGGAAGGTAAGGTACTAGACTCCCCCATGGCCAACTGTGGCTTGAGTCCCAATCCTAAGAGCTTGAAAATCATGTTGGATGCATATACATATGTGCCCAAAATCCCTAGAGGAGAATGGATGTGACTATTCTGATGTAGAGAGTCACCTGAAACACACATGGGTAACTACTAGAGACACAGAGATCTGAGTCAAGAGGAAGAGGGAGAGGTCATGCCACGGCTGCACCTGCTATGCCTCTCTCATCCTCCATATTTACTAGGGCAAAGGAAGAAGGAAAATTGTTTTCTAGAGAAGGCTGTTTTTCATAGAATTAGAAAAATAGGGGGATTTCCAGAACATGTTGGTTTTGATATTGAGGGCGATAAGACTAAATGATGCCAGAGGCCAGAGAGAACACCTTGAAATCTGGAAAAATACATTTACAAGATCACACACCTGTCTAATGGCCTCCTGTTGTGTGCAAGCAGGAAGGCCACATTCCCTGAGCTTGCATTCACTCATTCACTCAGAGTCCACAGATCCATGGGGTTATGGAAGCACAGTGTTTCTGTTGTTCTCTAATGCATGGACAAGAAGGAATTAGACCATGGCCACTCCCCATCCCCCCTGAGGATGATTTCTCACTTTCTTTCTTTCTGTGTCTCTCCAGTGAGCACTCACACTCTATTGGAAAAAACTTAAATAATAACAATAATCCTAAGTCTTTATCCCATTTATGTCCTAATTCTCCCAGTTCTCTTTGGACACTTATCTTTCTATTGTAGGCCTGTTAAGTATTCTCCTCTTCCTTGCTGACAAGGGCTGTTCATCTGGAATGGCTTCAGGGCTGTCAGATCTGGCACACCCAGCTGCAAACACAGCTGGAGCAGCACTCACAGTCATCATGCACTAGCAGTAACAGCCAGAGAGCTAGCATGGAGCGTCTCCTCCAGGAGATACTATTGTGTCATCTCACAAATTGTCTTCAATCATAAACTGACTCCAGTTCATATTTTCTTCAAATGATGGTTAGACCTGAATTCTTCATGTGTAAACTATCAATGTTCAAGTTTCTAGCACTTCAGCATTATTACAATAACAGAAATAATCACTCAGCCCTTTTGAAGGCTCAGGATGAGGAAGAAGAAGAAAAAAAAATCTACTAAGGATCAAAGATCAAACCATACCCACATAGAAAAAGCTATACTAAGAAAATGTCTGGTATAAAATTCCACCATTGAAACTCATGTTAGTTGTATCTTAAAGTGGAAAAGATATAAATAGCATAAAATTTAGTTCTGTAGACAAATGTAAATTAGTTATAACTGTCCACCAGTTATAGTCAGTCAGTCAGTTGATAATTCTATTAAATAAGCTGGCCTTGGCCTTTGCTTTATACTACTGAAACATCATTAAAATTCCAATAAAATTGACCTTGAGTATGATAGTTCACTGAGAGTTTTTTAATTTTTTAAATTTATTTTATTTCTTTCAAGGAAAGAGAGAAAGAGCCATCCCCAGCAGGGTCTCTCACACCATGACTCCATTCCATCAGCCCTCCAGTTCCTCAGTATCTTGGGTGCACACAGCTGGCATATTTTCGGGGTGATTTGAGATCTAAACCCACAGTTGGCCATGTGGTTTTCAGTACTATAGATTATGCTACTATCTATGCCAAAGTGGTTTAGCTAACGCAAGTTTATATACTCAGTACTTTTAATAAATAGCATCATTCTGTGTTAGAGCACTTCCCTTGAATTTTTTTTAATTCAATATTTCAAAATTTTTAAGTATTAAACTACATGAAATGACATGGTCTCACAATGTGCCAGCAATTTTTGCAGTGTCCCAACATCTGTAGCCAACCATACAATTCCACAGTAGACCATTCATGTTTCAGGTATTTTTATTACATAGGTAAATATATGCTACATAAGATATCTTTGTTTTTCCAAATACTTTTTTCCTTTCTTTCATTCTTTCTTTCTTTGTTTGTTTTCTGCTACAGGGCATGTGCATTCACCAGAGACAGAAAGTGAGAAAGCACCCTCCAAAGAAGATGGCCATGCCATGAGACCTTCTCTAGCCTCGTCTCAGGATTCTGAGCATCCATACGCATGCACCCTGTATGATATTCAAGCTACTGAGTCTGGGACTTGAACCCTGAAGCCAGTCATGTGAGATCCAGCCACTTTAACCCCCATGCCACCTGCTGGCCCAGACTCCTCATTTGTGTTGTATTTGTTCAATCTTACCATGTATAACCTTTATATATCAACATAATTGAACTGCACACAGCTGGAAAAAAGGGATAATTAGAAATGTATATGTAATAAGTCGATATTACCCTTACAAAACATGAAGAAGCTCCAGAAAAGCTCATTTAGAAACAAAACACAGCAAATCAATTAATCTGGTTCAAGAGAAAGGAGACTCCTTCAGAGACCCTGGGAGAAGCCCAAAGCTCATCACGGCCACTCACACCATGTAACCAGCAGTCCTCATCCTTTTTGAAGCCAGAGACTGATTTTGCAGAAGACAATTGTTCCACAGACCGAGGTGAAGGTGGGTGGTTTAGGGATGACTTCAGGGCATTTTTATTTATTATGCACTTTATTTCTGTTAATATTACACTGTAATATATAATGACATGATTATTATATGAATTACCATAATGCAGAATTGGTGGGAACTGTGAAGTTGTTTTTCTTCAACTGGATGTTTGTATTTTATTCATTTTGGCTGGGGTTAGCTTATGGGCTTTCCAAAACTGTAACTGAAACAAATGCTCCGAGCAGGAGAGAGGCATGAATGGAAGTGGTAAATAAAAAACAAAACAAACAAACAAACAAACAAAAACGGGAGGGCTGCAGACAGACTAAAAGAGTGTCAGGTTATAACTTAAAGTCTGCCACCAGATGCAGCCGTACAGTGGAACTACATCAATTCACCTGCCACTATAAAACTTGCCACCAGATGCAGCTTGATTGTCACTTGCCACACTCACTGATAGGATTTTGTTATGCACCTGCAAGCAATTGATTTATTGCAGTCTTTGTGCAGTCAAACCTCTCTGCTCATGTTAATCAGTATTTGAAACAGCTCCCCAATGCTAGCATCACTGCTTCAGCTCCACCTCAGATCACTAGGTATTCGATTCTCATAAGGAGCACTCAACCTAGACCCTTGCATGCACAGTTCAAAGCATAGTTCATGCTCCTAGGAGAATCTAAAGCTGACCTGACAGGAAGTAGAGCTCAGGCAGTAATGTGAGCAATGGGGAGTGGCTGTAAATACAGATGAAGCTTTTCTCACTCAGCCACCACTCATCTATTGCCGTGTGGTCTGGTTCCCCATCAGGAGCTGGGGACTCCTGTATGTGAGTGTTGTTTGCCACATGTATGCCCACTCTTGAGCTCTTTTGCTTTCTTCTGCACAATTGCTTCTTCTCTGGAATGATGACTTTTTTCTATTCTGTAATTTTTATTTGCATGTACCTTCAACTTGCTTTGGTGCCAACTCTAAGTTAGTTTCACACTCACTATTATCTGATCATTTTCTATGAGTCTTTTTGCTCAAGTTCTCCAGAGAGAATATTTGAATAACCTGGCTTCTGGATTAGTTTCCTTTGAGACAAAAACTTCATGACAGATCCAAGCAACTAAGGTTAAGGAGAAGAGGTCAAATCCTATCTGCCTCAGCTTCCCCTTTAAAAAGGATAATGAGGGATTAGCAGGTGGCATAGTGGTTAAGGTGCTAGACACTCCCACACGGCAGACCATGGTTTGAGTCCTGGACCTGGTGGTTTATTTTCTCACTTTCCCTCTCTTTTCTTCTGTGTCTCTCTCTGGTCAAATTAAAATAAATTAATGAATAAATAAAATGAAATAAAATAATTCTTTTAAAAAATAAAATAAAAAATAAAAGGGATAATGAAAGGCCAGCAGATGGTGTGGTGGTTAAGACATTAGAATCCCAGATGGCCAACTGCAGTTTAAGTACCAAACCTGATGGCTTGCTTTCTCACTTTTTCTCTCTTTCTATCACTCTCTGGTGAGCACACAAGCCCTATAGCAAATTTAAAAAATGACAATAATAATAAATTACATTAAATAAATAATCATTTTAAACATGAAGGGATAATAGAGGTAGTATTGTCAAAACTGAGCAGTAGGCTAAGCAAATACCCTAAGTGTACCCTCCTAAACCAAAAACTAGCAACTCATTTCAAACCACTGGAGACCATTTTTATAGGAAAAGAAGTAATTTACTAAAACTGAGCACATAATTTCTGCTATATAAATAGCATAGTAGTTTTACTTAAAATTCAATGATCTGGATCCAGGTTACCACAGAGCAAATGGAGTGGAACTAAAATATGCTAAATACAGATATGGGTATAAGGAGACACAGATATTGGGTCATCAGAAAAGTCAGAATGCATTTTTGCATAGAAAAACATTAAAAATACAACATGACTTTTCCGACACCCTAATAGATGTGTGTGTGCATATTCTCTTTCAACATATACTACAGTAGATGAAAGATAGATTAAAAGAACTTTAATTCTGCAGTCCCACTTTTTGGTCAAAAACTAAATTTGGATGTTACTTTTTATCTGCTTCATCTTCCTCAAGGCCCATAACATAAACAATAGAAAGAATATGGAAGTCTTGCTAAATTTTATTTTTCCTACTGTTGGCTAGTCCCTGAGAATGGACATATCTGACAGGTGAGAAATCACGTTTGTAAATGGATGCAATTTGAAAAATATCAATGCTCTACTCTCTCTAGCATTAGGACATTGTTCCTAAAAATATTTTTTGGCACTAGTTAACTGATTGGTTACCTGTGGGTAAGTTGGCAGATAACAATGGTAATTAAACTAACAACAGTGAAGAGTTAGTATTATGATATAGTGTTTTACTTGCATCACTTTAATTAACTCACCAATCACTCTGTGAGGCAGACCCTTTTATTATTATTGAAATTTTATGGAATATATAGACTCAAAGGCACAGAGAGGTTTTCCAAAGGATACATTGCTAGTGACTGAAATGGTGGAACCAAGATTCAACCTCAGTTTTAATTCCAGGGTAAGCTATTGCTGGCCTCTGACTTTAAATTTCAGATAAATGCAAATAAATACATGTTATTGATATTCTAGTAGATTTAAAGAATAAATCCAGTGACACTTGTATTCTCTATGTTACTACACAGTGGAACTCAAGAGTATGAAGAATGGAATGCTATCAAATCAGCTGAATTTTTCATATTTTTGCATAAGGTTTTTTGGAGGCAATGCTTTAAAACACATTGATAACATTCTGTTTGGAAGTGATGTTTACCTCCCTCTGAAGGAATCATTTTGTCAAAAGATGCATTAGGGAGGGACTAGCAGGCAGCGTAATGGTTATATCACTGGACTCCCATGTAATCAACCACAGTTCAAGTCCCAGACCCAGAGGTTTAAACTCATGCTGGGTGAATGTACGTGCAAACTCAAAATCCTGAGAGAACTGGAGAAGAAGAGATTGAGGCTTGGCCATCCCCCTGGCAGGTGATTTCTTGCTTTCTGTCTGTCTGTCTGTCTCTTTCTGTCTCTCTGGTGAGTGCATGTGCCCTATAGGAAAAATCTCCCTCTCTCAAAAAAAAGATACATTAGGAAGCATATTGTTTAGAAGTGAGCATAGAAAGATGGACTTAATGCTTTGCATAGTTTTCTTGTAATCTTTTATTTAAGTGTGTGTGTGTGTGTGTGTGTGTGTGCGTGTGTGTGAGAGTGTGTGTGTGTGTGTGTGAGTGTGTGTGTGTGTGCATCTATGTGCATTTCTTTTTCTTTTCGGTATGATTAGGGCTTTCCAGAGAGTGGAAAGATAACCAGAGTTACAGCAAATGGCTGGAATCCTTATTACTGCACTTATAACCCGTGCATGACTGCAGTAGCGTGGCATGGGAAAATAGATGTATCATTTTCAGCCTCGGACCAATCTCGAGGTCAAAAATCACTCAGATAAAAGGTATCACATCAGAGTCAGGGTGCTATTAAAGGGAAAATGGGATTTCTAGGATGTGAGAAATCAGAGAGCAGAGAATATGTTCAAAACACCTGGTCTCTAACTTCACTTTCTCCCACAGAATGGAGTTGTGGCTGCTGATGATATGGCTCATCCCCAACGCAGGAAAGCCCAACAATGGTAAACGGTTTCTTGACACGACATTCGTATGATGAAATATGCAATCTCCCTGCATAGAGGTTGGCTGGTTGCATCCTACGCAATGCACGTGCATGGGCAAGGAAACACGGTCAACAAGGAACATCCTCTGAAACACGCTGCATTTGCTCCTGTTCTGTACCAGGTCTTCACTGAAGTTTCTGTACTTTTGGCAAGGTAGATCAGAAACTTATTTTACTCTTAAAATGAGTGTAGAGGGACCAGCAGTTAGTGTAATGGCTATGTCGCTGGACTCCCATGTAATCAACCACGGTTCGCATCCCGGACCCGGTGGCTTAAAACTCACGCCAGGCGCAAGTTGATGTGGTGGTTAAGGTGCTGAACTCCCACTTGGGCAACCACGGTTCAAGTCCTGGTTCCCTGTGGCTTGAAATTAACCCCCAGCATATGAGCAGCATGGCCAGGCCATCCCCCTTACGGAGTGATTGCTCATTTGCTTTCTCACTGGTGCCTGCATGCACCCTATGGAAAAACCTAAAAAAAATTTTTAAAAAAAAGAGCGTACTGGGCTCGTGTGCGTGTGTGTGTGCTCAAAATCCTTAGAGGAGAAAGGAGGAGAGACTGACCATCCCCCATCAGCTGCGTGTTCTTACTTTTCCTTTCTCTGTCCCCATCTCTCTCTGGCAAGTGCTCATTCTCTACAGGAAAAAGGCAAAGCAAAACAAAACAAAACCTTTGTGGCATGGTGCTTAGTATTTGTGTGTATCAGGTAACAGATACCATTCTTTTGAGCAGTGACGTAATATATCATTAGACTTTTATAAAAGCTACAGTACAAGCAATAGTGATCGAGAGATAATATTAAATGAAACCAGGTGAGGCATTACTTGTGTCTCAGACAGAGAGACTGTGGCAGCTATTACACATTCAAAGGAGGAAAGGCTTGCTCAAATTTACCACAGTCAAATATTTGCAGAGTAATACTTTGCATAAAATATTAGAGCATAAAAACATGCGATATTTAGCCTCCTCTATCTGATCAAAGAATATAAATTTATAGCAACTAATTAAAACTACATAAATTAAGACTAATATTTTATATTAAATCTATTAAGTTGCCAATAAATTCTATTTACTTACAGTGATCTGAAATTATATTATTTTATTTATTTTGTGTCCAAAGCTTGGGGATAGGTACAGCTTGTGGTTGAGCAGATGATGAATACATTTTAAACAAAACGAATGAATCAATATGTTCTGAAATGACTTCTACTCAAAATCTTCATAAACCTCACAAATGAACACTCTAAAAAAGCAAAAGTTATTTATGGACAGGTGGCTGTGGTTAAGATGTTGAATTCCACATAGCTGACTCTGCGGTTCAAGTCCTGGATCTAGCAGTTTGTAAAACATGCTGAGCGCATGTCCACAGTCCTGACAGAAGAATGGAGAAGGGATTGTGGCATGGCCATACCCTTTGAGGGTGATTTCTCATTTTCCCTCTCTCTCTGTTTCTCCCTGTCAAGTGCATGTACACTATGGCAAAAGAAAGAATAAAGAAAGAGAAAGAAAGAAAGAAAGAAAGAAAGAAAGAAAGAAAGAAAGAAAGAGGAAAGAAAGAAAAAGAGAAAGAAAGAGAGAGAGAAAGAAAAAAAAAGAGAGAAAGAAATACAGAAAGAAAAAGGAAGAAGGAAAAAAAGAAAGAGAAAAAGAGAGAAAGAAAGAAAAAGAGAAAGAAAGTGAAAGAAAGAGAGAGAAAAAGAAGAAAAGAAGAAAAATTATTTAGGGAATACAGAGCACTGGCAACCCCTAATTCTTATTAGTCACATCTAATAAAGTTGTATTAACATTTCAAAAGTATAAAAACCCCATGGAAAACAATGTTAACACCACAGTTATGCAGTCTCCATATGCAAACGGTGGGAGACTCTCCAAAACAAATCACTCAGATTTATTGACAAATAAATTTCCAGGAGTATCTGGAGATTAAAAGAGATATTAAAAAGTAACAATGAATTACAACATGTAGGCATATTTAAAAATCCAAGCAGATTGAAAACAAATTATGAGTTTTATGGGAAAATAAGAAATTTTAGCACTGATTAGATATTTTATGATATTAACAAATCATTCATAATTTATTTTTGGTGTGAAATGATATTACAATTATGCAAAAATAAGAATCTTCATCTTTTTTGAGTAAGACACTGAAATAGCTATAAAAAATAATGTTATCTCTGGGATTTGCATCACTATAATACAAGAGCAGCAGAAGACGGGAAGAAACGTGGTTGGCTGAGTTGATGTTGAGTAATACAGTACATAAAGTTTTGTTACTACTGCTCTGTCTTCTGTTATGTATGGTTAAAAATTTTTATAATAAAACCATTCAAGGCCTGCTGTGATGGCAGCTCACTCCTGGATATTGAGGCCATGGGAAGGTCCTAAGTTGGTGTTCTTATGTCTCACAGTTGCCTATGATCCTGGCTAGGTAAGGATGTTGGAGGTTCCTCTCTCTCTCTCTCTCTCTCTCTCTCTCTCTCTCTTTCTCATACAAGAAATAAATATAGACCTTAGGAAAAAATGTTTAAGAGAGTATCAAGGTGTGTTTCTAATGAGAGGTCATTGGACATCATTAAACTTTCTATCAGTCCATCCATATCTGTCTACCAAAGGCAAAGACGTTGAGCTGATGCTATATAGTTTTAGTTTACTACGGTCATTAAATAGGTCTTTTTTTAATTTCAAGAAAAGCAATTTTAGCTTTAATAAATCAAAATCAAAGAAATGCTAAGAGAACTTTGGTTAAAACTTAAAGCCAGGAAACAAGTTAGAATTCTGTTCATATAGTAGGTACATGAACCTATTGGCATATCAGTATATTTCTCGTATATTATTATCATTTGGGGGAGCAATTTTCTCAGTCTTCATGGTGGATTTTTCTAGGTCAGTGATTCTATCTTCTACATCTGAGAATCGATTTTCTGTATGATCTAGTCTACTTTCAAGGGAGGCTTTGACTTCCTCACTTGCCCAATGTGAGTTTTAAGCCACTACATCTGAACCTTGAACTGCAATCAATGAAACCACTATGCCATCTGCTGGTCCCATAATAAGCATTTATTTCTTACTTTAAAAGATTGATTAGGGACCAGCAGTTAGCGTAATGGCTATGTTGCTGGACTCCCACATAGTCGACCGTGGTTCACCTGGTGGCTTAAATTCACGCCGGGCACATGTGTGTGCGTGCCCAAGATCCTGAGAGGAGAATGGAGGAGAAGGGATTGTGGCATGGCCATCCACCCTGGGGGGTGATTTCTCGCTTTCTGTCTCTCTGTCTCTCTCTGTCTGTCTGTCTGGGGAGCGCACACACCCTACAGCAAAAACCTCTTAAGAAAAGAAAGAAAAAGATTGATTAAAGATCAGCCAGTGACATGTTGGTTGAGGCAGTTGGATCCCACATGGCCAACTGTGTGGTTTGAGTCTTGGACTCTGTGGTTTGAAATACATGGCAAGCACATGAACATGCATGCTAAAATCCTAAAAGGAGAAATAGATAAGGGTTTGCAGAGTTACCATCCCCCATGGGTAGAGGGTACTTTCTCACTCTCTGCTCTTTCTGTTGAGAGCATACCCTCGAGCAAATTTAAAAACCAAAATCTACTATATGCTTTATATCAACTAGTAGGTTAGATGTACCCAATAATGGAAGGTAAAAGACAATTGGAAACTATATTCTGGATATGAAGAGGCTATCAAGACGTAATCTACTGTGGAAATAACATAAATAATCTAGGACTGTTATGTTCTTCATATCAGAAATACAAGGCAGCATGATCCAAAGGAAATCCTTCTGCAACCTGAAAGATTTCAGTTTTAGAATTACCACCAAATATCATGTAATGTTAGAATTTAGATTAAGAAATATTTATATCCACCCCTTCTAAATTCTGAGAAAACCATTACTACCTAATCCACAGTAGTCCTAAAAGGAAATGAAACACTCCGATCTCAGTCAACGCTAAGTAGCAGTAGCATGCTACTACTACTACAAAAAAAAAAAAAAAAATCCTGAAATACGGGAGAAGATAGTGTTTTATAGATACACAAGAAATGTGTTTAATTGTAAGAGATTTACTAAACAAAAGAGCAACATGTGTTAATAAATAACTCTATGTAGTTGCAAAATGAAAGAAGAAAATGCACCCAATAAAACGTAGATGGGGGATAAGATGAAGCATATTTTCCAGCAGCCAGGTGAATAACCTGACCCCAGAGCAAAGCCCACCAGATTTGGAATTTTGTATTTCCTGCCATGTTAGCTTTCTCTCTGCTAATACAACAACATTCAGGCAATACTTTTATAAACTTTCCACTCCTACGCAGAGCTGACAGAAGATACAAGCCAAAAATGAAACAAACATCAACAACAACAACAAAACAAGCACTAAGGTAAAACAAAAAATAAGAAACATCAAATCAAGTGAAGGAAAGATAATTCTGGAAATAGAAAAGAACCTCTTCAAGTGTGAAGATCAAAATAGACACCTCATTCTTAAAATGAGAATGGCATGGTAGAATATAGTAATAAATCATTCAAAATAAAAATAAGCCATGAGGATTGCCCAAATACAAATTTATTGAAGACACAGAAAAACAGAATCCAGGAATTCTTTCAAAAATTAGGAAAAAAATGTAAGTACAAATTCAAAAAAAAAAAAAAAAGGATTCCAGTCCTGACTTTAAAAGCTATTTGGGCAGAAGCACTGTATCTCTGAATCATTTGCACGTAGTCGGTAATTGAAGCCATGACTACGGATGAAATTAATGAGAGAAAATGAATAAAAAAGAGAAAAGGGTCTAAACCAATCCCTCCAAAATTCCAATAGTTCATGGTCTAGAAAAAGAAAATGAATTTGCAAAGCAGACAGAAAAGGAGTAGCTACTGGGGAAAGAGAAGATCAAGATATCTCCCAAGTCAAGGAAAGAGAATGGCCAACAGTAGACAAGGTTGAAGAGCAGTCAAGGAAAATGAGAACTAAGCACAAATCATCTGCTTCAGTTGGCGGTAACTGTTGAATTAATAAAAGCTCACTTACCATAGCCTGGTCACTGAGACACAGCAGTAATCCAAGTGCCCAGCAAGGCAGAAAGCCATGTGGTCAGTTGAAGGTTCAGATCCCCTGGTTGGCCTGAAAACACATACAGGTGCTCAGGCTCCTGAGGAGCTAACAGTGAAGAGGGGATCACAGCATGACAAGACCCTCCTAAGGGTGCTACTCTCTCTCTCTCCCTCACTTGTGCACCTATGCTCTCTACCATAAACATTTTTTTAAAAAATTAAAAAGCAGTTTTGGTGATGTGTTAGACTAAAAGTTAGATTTTAAGGTCTAGGAGATCATTATATTGAAAAACTGAAAAGGAGTAATTACTAGGAATTACACAGAATGTTTCTTTAAACAATTTAAAAACTAAATTTACCTTTTTTTTTCAAACCCAGAGCCTAGCATCTTCTCAGAGTAAAACAGTTCAAAAATATGCTCAGTATAATTAAAAACATATGTTAGCATATAGAACTGGTTTATTAGCAAATATACATTATTTGTATATAAAGTTACAACTGTTTGCTTTTTTCCAATAAATACTAAATACTGTGCTTACTCTTACTAAATCCTTTTCCTGCTGCCAGATTTCATAATTATCCGGATGCCAGACCATTAGAACTTCTTGCTGCATGACCAGGCACGTGTTTCCAGCTCAAACAGCCTTTTGTGACTCCCACCAAATGCACAGTGGAAATTCAGGCTTGTCCCAGCAGCAAGTCTCTTAGTTCTGCCTTCTCTCTTCTACTCTATTCTCTGTAGTTCGATAACATTGTGCACTTAACCAACCTAACGGTAGACCAACAAGAAAACGGGAGATGAAACCACTCTCCAACTTAGAGGAAGGGAAGACCAGTGCAGATGGCTCAAGTCCTTCACATGGTTCCTTTTCACTCCACTCGAAGGTGAGCTGAAGCGTGAGCACTATCACCCTTATAACCACCCCTCTGAACGATTTTCTCACCCATATTGTTTTGATTAGGGAGTCAGGATTTTATGGGGTGGGTACTTTGGACTTGATGATTGGTACATCTCAACAGGCTCTGGGGAAGTGGTTAGAGTCACCCCATGGCAGTTCTCTGAACCTGATGTGCATTTGGTTTTAGCTACAGGCCTCATTTCTATAGGAGTTATTGCCACTTACATCAGAATTCATCTTCTCACATTCATATTCTCTATAAGCTTTCAGCACTGATGCTTGCGTTTGTCCTATTGAATAAGACAGGAAACAGAAATTTCTTACATGTATGTTGAAAGAAAAAGATCACTGCTGTGAGGTGGTGGTGCACTGGTAATGCACCTGGACTCATACAGGGAAGGTTCAGGGTTCACATCCTGGGACCTCCTGAGCACATCGGACATCTGTGTAGTTCCCATGATCTGGGCCAGCTGAGAGTAAGGGTGGAATGCAATATGGGGACCCGATGAGAATATCTGTCTCTTTCTTTTTCTCCTTTCTCTCTCTCTTTCTCTTATGGAAGAAATGAGTAAACTTTAAAGAAAAAAAGATGACACCGGGTGCACATATATTCATACTCAAAATCATGAAAGGAGAGTGGAGAAGGGCTTGTGGCGTGACCATCCATCTACCCTGGGGGATAATTCCTCACTTTCTGTCTCTCTGTCTCTCTGTATCTCTGGAGAGCTCTTGTGCCCTATATCAAAAATCTCTCTCGGGACCAGCAATTGATGTAATGGTTATATCACTGGACTCCCATGTAGTTGACTGCCATTTGAGTACAAGAACCAGTGGCTTAAACTCCCGCCAGGCATGTGTGCGTGCATGCCCAAGATCCCGAGAGGAGAATGGAGGAGAAGGGATTGTGGTGTGACCATCCCCCGGGGGGGGGTGATTTCTCGCTTTCTGTCTCTCTGTCTCTCTCTGTCGTTCTGGCTAGCACACGTAACAAAAACGAGAGAGAGAGAGAGAGAGAGAGAGAGAGAGAGAGGTTATCAGTAAGTAGAATTATGGGTAATTTTCCTTTCTATAATTTTTTTGTATATTCTGTCTTTATGCAAAGTACCATTAGTTCTCAAATTTTTAAAAAATGAAAAATCAAACTAAAAAGGAAAAATAATTTCAATTTCATAATTTCCAGATCATCCTCCATTTTCGAGTCTAGAACCAAGATCCTGTACCAAGTTCCTCTAGTAAAAATACCAATCCTTGCACTTAGCTAGCATAAACTGCATTTCACCTCTAACTCCTTCATCAACTCGGACTTCTTGTGACAATTTGGTGACTGACTTTGGCCAAGGGAGTACTGTGAGATTTTTTTCCCAAGTAAGTGACATGAATTAAACAAACTCAAAAGGCAAGGGCAGTATGAGACATACACTCCGTATCCAATACGCACTCTGGAATCCAGAGACGAAGCTCATTATTATTTTATTTTATTTTATTTTATTTATTTTTTGAAGAAGGGTGCTTATCCATAGACTAAAAATGAAGTACGGTTCCTAAAACAAAGCAGGCATGCTAAATACCTCCATCATCTCCCTAACTACAGCGATTGCAGATGCTGAATATTCATTCTATGAACACAGAGCCCTGACAACCCTACTGTTTTTTAAATTGCATCCATTAGAAAAAAGTTCCATTTGATGGAAATTCCTAATGAGAAGAAAGGATTCCTGTTTCATTGCTTATCCTCATCTATACATACTCTGGCTTCAGACGGAACGTGTCAGTTACTCTCATCTTAAAGATGGGATGCCCCTGATTACAGTAAAACTTGGTCCTGGGTGTGCTTACCATGGTGTAAATTCAGCAGGCTCTCTAATGGGAAAGGTGCACTCCCTTCCCATTTCAACTCCGCTTCAACACACACACACACACACACACACACACACACACTGAAAGTGCGCTGCCTGTCAGCAGTGTGGTAATTAAAAAGTTCAGTGGTTAAATATTGCTACAAATGGTTCGAAAATAAACTGGGATTTTTAAAGACAATTGGAGAGGCAGCACAGGTAGATAATACATGCATGAAGGATAGAACTAGAAAAAGAAATGCTGGGGACCAGAAGTTAGCGTAATTTTTATGTCACTGGACTCCCATGTGGTAGATCGTGGTTCGAGTCCCGGACCTGGTGGCTTAAACTCATGCCGGGCACATGTGTGTGCGTGCCCAAGATCCCAAGAGGAGAATGGAGGAGAACGGATTGCGGTGTGGCCATCCCCCCTGGGGGGTGATTTCTTGCTTTCTGTTTCTCTGTCTCTCTCTGTTTGTCTGGCGAGCGCACGCACCCTATAGCAAAAACCTCTCAAAAAAAAAAAAAAAAAAAGAAAAGAAAAAGAAATGCTGACACCACCCTTCACTGACAGAAGACAAGCAGATCAATTACTGGTGACAGAAGCCTATGAAAGAATCTGCCGTAATAGAGAGACGTATGACGATGCTCAACAGCGGACACTTTATGAGAGGAAAAAAAATCGATGTAAGCATTACATGTGCAAACTAAAGCCAGGGTTATTGTCTCATTTGTCAAGGTTTCACCCCATAGAGTAGAAACATTTAAATGTGCGGTTTAAATCAAGCTAATCTTTTTGAGAGTGTCCGTTTATTCAAAACATTAAGCTTAATTGATGCTTTGAGACAGATTCCCTTCCCTTTCTGGAGTGTTTGTCTTAACTCTCACCACAGAAAAATGACTTTTATTACACTCCTTAATTCTCATAATTGAAATTATGTAGTTCTGCCATCACCACTGGCTTTATTAATTTGTGTCCACCACCACCACGTCAGAAGGAACAAAGAGAAATACATGATAAAGATATAACCTTAGGGTCAGTAGGTGACATGATGATTAAGGGCACTGGACTGCCATATGGTCAACCATGGTTTGAATCCCGGACCTGGCAGCTTGCATCTCTTGCTATCACTCTCACTTTGTCCCTCTCTGGTCAAATGAAAATAAATAAATAAAGTTAAATAAAGCAATTATTTTTTAAGAATTATTTTATTTAACTTTATTTATTTATTTATTTATTATTATTTTCCAGTTTGATCACAGAGAGAGAAGGAAAGTGAGAAAGGGAGTCACCAGGTCTGGGGCTCAGACCATGGTCAATCATGTGGGAGACCAGCACCTTTAACCACCATGCCACCTGCTGACCCTGTAAATAAAACAACTCTTTTTTTTTTTTTTTTTTCGGTTTTTGCTATAGGACATGTGTGCTCACCAGAAAGACAGAGGGAGACAGAGAGATAGAAAGCAAGAAAAAAAACCCAGGGGGGATGGCCACGCTGTAATTCCTTCTCCTCCATTCTCCTCTCAGGATCTTGGGCACACACACACACACACACACACACACACACACCTGGCGTGAGTTTAAGCCACCGAGTCTGGGACTCGATCCACAGTCAACTACATAGGAGTCCAATGACAGCCATTATGCCAACTGCTGGTCCCAATAAAATATTTTTTTTTAATAAAAGATATAATCTTATTAACAGAGAAACTTACACCCAACTGTCTATTTTCTCCCTTGGAAAAAATAAACTTTTTTAAAGTCTTTTTATTTTTTCAAGTTTATGATAAAGTGTGTATGAGAGAGAGAGAGAGAGAGAGAAAAGAACCCTCTCTGTATTCTGTCATGCTCGACCCCGTCTCTCTAGTCTTTCAGGCTGCCTGGGTCCCAGCACTTACACATTAGCTGGCATGTTTTTGGGCCAGCCAGACCAGAGACTCAAACCTTGGTCAGCATGTGGATTCCAGCTCTACATTCTAGCATGCTACTGACTGTGACACAGTGGCCAGGGCCTGAAGCATTTGTTATAATCTGGTTTCAAATATTACTGTAATGTTCAAATTTAGTTTTTTCAATTATTGTAATTTTAAAGGCAGGTTTAAAAAAATGGTTATTTTTTGTTGTAGCTCTTTGACTTTCCCTTCTCCTGTTTTTTTTTGTTTGTTTGTTTTGCTTTGCTTTGTTTGGTTTGGTTTACCAGTGATGTAGAGACTGAGCTTTTCTTCCAGCAGGAGGTAAAATAATACTTGCACTGTGAGAGGAGTCTTTCATAGTTTCTAGGAAATATGTGTCAGGAAAAAGTATGCATGCATTTCAAATGCACCATAAAAAAATCATATTTTAATTCTGTGTTTCCACAAACTTTTTGAAGTCCCCTTGTAGCTTTCACAGCTGTCTCTGATTTTTTTGAAGCCTTCTGAAGAAATTCTTTTTCTTGGGACCAGCAGTTAGCATAATGGCTATGTTGCTGGACTCACATGTAGTTGACAGTAGTTCGAGTTCCAGACCCGGTGGCTTAAACTCATGCCGGGCACATGTGTGTGCGTGCCCAAGATCCCAAGAGGAGAATGGAGGAGAAGCGATTGCAGCGTGGCCATCCCCCCGGGGAGTGATTTCTCACTTTCTGTCTCTCTCAGTCTTTCTTGCGAACGCACGTGTCCTCTAATGAATACCTCTCCAAAAAAAAAAAGAAGAAGAAATTATTTTTCTTAAATTCAGTTGACTTTTCTATATGAAACCCATTCTGTTCCAGGTAATTTTACTTAATCCTCACAGTAGCTTTGTGTTACTACTGTTTTACAGATAAGAAGACTGATTTTAGAAGCTTGTAATTATCTTCGTCTGCAAGATTCACAGCTAGGAGGACACTGAATTGGAGTTTGCATTAATTTTCCAGTCTGTAATGTGATAATAATCTTGCCTGGATCCTTAGTTGTCAATGTAAAGGGAGTTAAGAACTTTACATTTAGCTCTTCATAAATGTTTATTAAAAAGTTTGGAGAAAGAAAATTTAGCAATATTTTGAAATTTCCTAAAACAAAATATCTCAGAACATTGGTAATGGACTACCCACATCCAAATAATCTTGGTATTTATTAAAAAGTGAAATTTCTGGGACCAGCAGATGCATAATGGTTACCTCACTGGACTCCCACATAGTAGACCATGGTTCGAATCCCAGACACAGTGGCTTAAAACTCACACCAAGCACGTGTGCAAGTGTGCCCAAAATCCCAAGAGGAGAATGGAGGAAAAGGGACTGTGGCAAGGTCAGGCTCTTGGAGGGGAGGTGACTTCTAGCTTTCTGTCTCTCAGATTCTCTGTATCTCTAGCAAGCACACTTACCTTATACCAAAAATCTCTCTCTAAAAAGAAAAGATAAATAAAATTAAATAAAAAAGAAAATTTCTGAACCTTATCCTAGACTTCCTAATTAGACACCCTACAAATGGCGTCTAGAAATTTCAATTTTAATAATTTCTTGCTGTAGTTTGAATATGCCCTCCCCTAAGTTCATGTGTTGAGATTTGTTTCTGTTGTGACAATATGAAGAGGGTGAAAATGTGATCGATGAGTTTGAACAGTGGAGGCTTTGAGAGGTTATTAGGATTAAGGTCATCAGTTGGGGCCCATGATTGACTCCCAGTGGGTTTATCATGGAAGGAAATGAGACAGAGACACATAGATGAAGTATTCTTCATTGTCTTGTCCTGTGAGACACGGTCATGATACCATCAGCAATGAAACCCTCTCAGATGTAGCCCTTTCACTTTGGACCTCCACATTTCTGAGTTAAATAATTGTTTTTACATAAATTAGTCAGACCTGAGTATTTCTGTTATCAACAAAACAACAGATTGAAACACGCTCCTATTTATTTTGGAGACAAAGTTTTGAGAAGTGTCCTATAATCTACTCAGGCTCATTTGCGTAAATTTCAGTGGGATTAAGTAAAGTGAGATATATAAGTAAAATGTGAAGTATACTATTTTGAATATGCGTGATAAAGAAAATGATAATTTGCACATTTTTACTAACATATTATCTGGATTTTTAATGAGATTTTATATAAGAAACTTGGTAAATACATAGTCAAGATTTTTGCTCCTTATTCTATTATTCTTAACACTTCAATATTTAAATATTTTTATAATAGGGGAATACAGAAGAAACATTATGGTAGTTTTAGTTTCTCTTTCCTCCTTTTGTTCTTTCTTTCTTTCTTTCTTTTTTGGAGAGGTTTTTGCTATAGAGCTCATGCACTTGGCAGAAAGACAGAGAGAGACAGAGAGACAGAAGCAAGAGATCACCCCCCAGGGGGGATGGCCATGACTCAATTTCTTCTCTTCTATTCTCTTCTTGGGATCTTGGGCACACATGCACATACACCTGGCGTGCGTTTAAGCCACCAGGTCCAGGACTCGAACCGCAGTTGACTACAGGGGAGTCCAGTGACTTTCAATTTTAATAATTTCTTGCTGTAGTTTGAATATGCCCTCCCCTAAGTTCATGTGTTGAGATTTGTTTCTGTTGTGACAATATGAAGAGGGTGAAAATGTGATCGATGAGTTTGAACAGTGGAGGCTTTGAGAGGTTATTAGGATTAAGGTCATCAGTTGGGGCCCATGATTGACTCCCAGTGGGTTTATCATGGAAGGAAATGAGACAGAGACACATAGATGAAGTATTCTTCATTGTCTTGTCCTGTGAGACACGGTCATGATACCATCAGCAATGAAACCCTCTCAGATGTAGCCCTTTCACTTTGGACCTCCACATTTCTGAGTTAAATAATTGTTTTTACATAAATTAGTCAGACCTGAGTATTTCTGTTATCAACAAAACAACAGATTGAAACACGCTCCTATTTATTTTGGAGACAAAGTTTTGAGAAGTGTCCTATAATCTACTCAGGCTCATTTGCGTAAATTTCAGTGGGATTAAGTAAAGTGAGATATATAAGTAAAATGTGAAGTATACTATTTTGAATATGCGTGATAAAGAAAATGATAATTTGCACATTTTTACTAACATATTATCTGGATTTTTAATGAGATTTTATATAAGAAACTTGGTAAATACATAGTCAAGATTTTTGCTCCTTATTCTATTATTCTTAACACTTCAATATTTAAATATTTTTATAATAGGGGAATACAGAAGAAACATTATGGTAGTTTTAGTTTCTCTTTCCTCCTTTTGTTCTTTCTTTCTTTCTTTCTTTTTTGGAGAGGTTTTTGCTATAGAGCTCATGCACTTGGCAGAAAGACAGAGAGAGACAGAGAGACAGAAGCAAGAGATCACCCCCCAGGGGGGATGGCCATGACTCAATTTCTTCTCTTCTATTCTCTTCTTGGGATCTTGGGCACACATGCACATACACCTGGCGTGCGTTTAAGCCACCAGGTCCAGGACTCGAACCGCAGTTGACTACAGGGGAGTCCAGTGACATAGCCATTACGCCAACTACTGGTCCCTAGTTACAGCTTTTCTACATTCAGAGATCAACAAGAATTCTCAGGCTTCTCTTATTGACTACCCCAGAGGTGTGAGCCAGGAACTTCTGTCTATATTATTCTTAAAGGCATTTAAGACAAAGCACAATAGTGTTTTTATATCTAAGATCAAGGAAAACAGGAGCCACCTGAAAATTTTAAACTTAGTCAATAGAAAATGACCAAAGAAGCTATAGTCTTGTTAAAACGCAATAATGATGCAAAATAAATAAATAAAAGTGCTAAACTTGAATTAAGGGGCTAATTCATGTGTCCACTCAAGGTCATCTTTCAGCAGCCATTAGCATCTGTCTAATCATAGGTACAAAGGTGGAAACATACAATATCATACATGTCATCACCTCTCCTCCCTCAATTACTCACTTCTTTCTCTTCTCTTCATTGTTTCATTGTTATTTTTTGTACCTCACATACAATTGTAAAGAAGAGCATAGCCGAAATGCTTAATTGCTTTAAGTAGGAATACGATATGCATTAGTAAATCTTTCTATCTATCTATATATGTAGATATAATACACACACACACACACACACACACACACACACACACACATAAAATCTTGTTATAGGTAGACCTCAGAGATAGTAAGATAGTTAAACAAAATGGAAAATTTCTGGACCTTATCCTAGACTTCCTAATTAGACACCCTGTAAGTGGAGTCTAGAAATTTCTATTTTAATCACATCTTGCTGTAGTTTGTGGATCACATCAATAGAATGAATGTAGCAAGAGCGAGTCACGTGAATTTTCTGGTTTGCTAGTAGATATAAAAGTTATATTCATACTGAGGAACCAGCAGTTAGCGTAATGGCTATGTCACTGGACTCCCACGTAGTCGACCGTGGTTCGTGTCTCGGACCCGGTGGCTTAAAACTCACGCCGGGCACGTGTGCGTGCGTGCCCAAGATCCCGAGAGGAGAATGGAGGAGAAGGGATTGCGGCGTGGCCATCCCCCCTGGGGGGTGATTTCTCACTTTCTGTCTCTATGTCTCTGTTTGTCTGGCGAGCGCACGTGCCCTATAGTGAAAACCTCTCCAAAAAAAAAGTTGTTCATACTGTACTTTTTTTCCCCACACTATACTTTTAAGAAAGCAGTAGCATTATTGTGCCCCCAAAATGTGCGTGCCTTAATTAAAAAGTTCTTTATTACTCAAAGATGCTACCGATCTTCTGAGCCTTCAGTTTGCTATCTTTTTGTCAGTGGGTCTGGCCTCTGTCGATGGCTGCCGGCTGGTCAGTGTGACGGTTGCCGAAGGTTGGGGTGGCTGAGCAATCTCTTGAAATAAGGTAAGAGCAGAGTTTGCGGCACCATCGACTCTTCCTTTCATGAAAGATTTCTCGTCAACACAAGATGCTGTTTGGTAGCATTCCTTCCTGCAGAGCCTGCAGCTGCTTCTCCTACCGTGTTGATGTATGATTCTAAATCTTTTCTCTGCATTTCAGCAACGTTCGTAGCATCTTCACTAGGAATAGATTCCATCCGAAGACACCATTTTCTTTCCTCAGCCACGAGAAACAGCTCCTCCCCCATTTGGCAAGATCATGGGATTGTGGCACTTTGGTGCCGTCTTCCGGTTTTACTTCTCACTTGAGCTCTCTTGTTCCCACCACATCTGCCCTTCCCTCCTGCCCCGAAGCCCTGAATCCCTCAGTAATCCAGGAGAGTTGGAATCAACTTCTTCCAAACTCCTGTTAACATTGATATTTTGATCTCCTCCCATGAATAACAAATCTTCTTAATATCATAACATCTAGAATGGAGAATCCTTTCCAGAAGGTTTTTAAATTGACTTTGCCCAGATACAAAGTGAAATGGCAGGTATAACGCTACAAAACATATTTTTACTCTGTTATTATTTTTTATTTATTTTCTTTTAGAGGTTTTTACCTTAGGACATGTGCACTTGCTGGAGAGAGACAGTGAGAGGGAAAGTGAGAAAACACCCCCCAGAGAGGATGGCCATGGCACAATCCCTTCTCCACCATTCTCCTCCTGGAACATTGGGCACACACGCACATGCATCCGGTGTGAGTTTCAAGCCACTGGTCTGGGACTTGAATCACAGTTGGCCATGTGGGATAACAGCGGAATAACGATGACGCCATCTGCTGGCCCCCAGAGAAAATATTTCTTAAATAGTAAGATTTTAATCGCAGTAACTCCTTGATCCTGAGAATGGATATTGTGTTGCAGCTGTAAGAACATTAATCCCCTCCTAGATCTCCATCAGGGTTATTGCGTGTCCAGGTGTGCCCAGGGACCAGGCTCGGCGTGGGTGGGTTATCTCGACGAAGGCGGTGAAGGTGAACAAAAGACAGAGGCCTCGATACCTTTTCATGCACGTCCTATGCCAGACACCCCTCAGAGATCGCTCTCTGAGGAGTGACAACTACTAGGAGTCATCGTGCGTTTTTATTGAAAATGTGTTACATGCAAGTAAAGGGAGAGGGGCTAGTGTTTCAATTAACAGCTCATAAAGTTTTTAACAATAGAGAACATAGATTCTATTCAGGGTTGGATTAAGGGTGGGTCTAGTGCAATTCAGGGTTTGATTAAGGGCGGGTCTAGTGCAGTTCC
>NW_006159752.1:1653420-1665238 GCF_000334495.1 Tupaia belangeri chinensis
GGGGGGGGCTCAGACAGATCCTGGGGCCTCGCTGGGTCGGACTCCTTCACAGGTGCATTATCAATAAACAATATTTGGAAAGAAATCTCTCTTTTTTTTTTTTTTGTGAGCAATCGTTCTCAAAAGTGGGTTTAAATATCCAGCCGACCGTGTTGTACACACGCATATTCTCACCCAGCCTTTACCGTTCCATGCACAGAACACAGGCAGGGAAGAGTTGGCATCATTGTTAAGGCCGAAGGATTCTTGAAATGATCAATGAGCATTGGTTTCCACTCAAAGCTGCATCAGCCCCTAACGAAAGAGCCTGCCTGTCCTCTGAAGCTTTGAAGCCAGGTATTGATTCCTCCTCCCTAGTTAAGAAATCCTAGATGGCACTTTCGTCCAGTGGAAGGCTGTTCTGTCTACACTGAGCATCTGGTTAGTGTGGCCACTTTCACTGATGACCTTGGCTCTATCTTCTGGATAACTTTCCTTAGCGTCCACATAGGCCCTTGCTGTTCATGCGTATTGTCAGGCTGTGGAGATGGCATCGCTTCTTAGACGTGACGAACTGACCTCTACTGGCTTCTGGCTCTCTTCTCATGGCTTCCCTCCCTCTCACCACTGTCACAGAAGTGAAGAAAGTTAGGGAAGCTCTAGAGTAGGTTTGGCTGAAGGGAATGCTGGGGCTGGTTTGCTCTTCTCTCCAAGCCACTGAAATTCTCTCCATATCAACAATAGGGCTGCCTCACTTCCTATTATCGGTGTGTTCACTGAAGTGGCAGCTTAAATTTTTTTTCATTGTATTTATTATTATTTTAATTTGCTATAAGGTATGTGCACTCACCAGAGAGAGAAAGAGAGGGAAAGTGAGAAACCAAGCTGCCAGGTCCAGGACTCAAACCACCACGGTCAGCCATGTAACTTAACTGCCACTTCACTTGCTGGTCCAGAAGCAGCATATCTTATTTTATTTTATTTTGAGAGATTTCTGCTAAAAGGCAATGTGCACTCATCAGAGAGACAGAAAGTGAGAAAGCACCCCCCAGGAGGGGTGGTCACGCCACAATCCTTTCTCCTCCATTCTCCTCTTGGGATCTTGGGCATGCACGCACATACACCCAGCATGAACTCGAAGCTCTTGGGTCCAGGACTCAAACCATGTTCTACTATGTGGGAGTCCATCTGACATGACCATTATGCCACCTACTGGTCTCAAAGCAGCACTTTCAATTTCTTTCAAGAATGAGTCCTTTACATTTACTATGTGGCTAACTATTGGGTGCAAGGATCCCAGCTTTCCCTCTGTCTCGGCCTTCCTCACTGAGTTTGGTCATTTCTAGCTTTCTCTTCAAAGTGAGAGACATAGACTACTTCTGCTTGAACACTTGGAGCCCATAGTAGGGTTTATAAATTGGCCTTATTTCAATATTGTTATGTATGGAAAGAGGAAGGCCTGAGGAGAGGGAGAGAGAGGGGAACAGCAATCAGGACACACACATTTTTCAGTTAAGCTCAGTCGCTGAGTAGTCTGTGCCACTCAAAACAATGACAATACATAGTGAAATAAAGAACATTAATCAAAAAGCACCATCGCAATACAGTGATAACGAAAACGTTTGAAGAACTGTGAGAATTACCGAAATGTGACACAGAGAAACAAAGTGAACATAGGCTTTTGGATATCTGGCCCAAATAAACTTGCTCCTGGCAGGGTTTCCACAAACTTTCCATTTATAATTTAATTGAGATGTAATAATCAACTAGAAATGTAATATCTGAAACCAGCAGATAGTGTAACGGTTACATCACTGGACTCCCATATAGTTGACCATGGCTAGAGTCTTAGACCCAGTGGCTTAAAACTCACGCTAGGCACATATGTGTGCATGCCCGAATCCCAAAAGGAGCATGAAGGAGAAGGGATGGTGGGATGGTCATCCCCCTGGGGGGTGATTTCTGGCTTTCTGTCTCTCTGTCTCTCTAACGAGCACATGCTCCCTATAGCAAAATTCTCTCTCTCTCAAAAAAAAAAAAAAACAATATTTTTGAATTTGTGAAGTGCAATATTGCCTAGAACAAAAAATAAATAAATAAATAAAAGTATAGGTGTGTTTTATATACCTACATGTCAGTCAGCTAAAAATAGTCTCCTCAAGTTGATTGTAAATATCCCAGATTAAGAGGCTGCTTTTCAGAAAGGCCATAAGAGGCGTAATTTACTGGCAGCTAAAGGTGCCAGATTAATTGTTGCATAATCAGGCCACATTTTCCACAATTAGTCAAATTGGAACAAGGCTTCTGGTGCAAATGCAAAATGTCAGACACAGCCAATGAAAAGAGAGTTTCGGTGCGGTCTTGTGCTTCAGATTATAGCACTTATTTCTAAAATAGCAAGTCCTGCTCATGTCCATGAAGTTTATGAAAGAGAAAGCGTGGTGAAATGCTCATGCTCAATCACATGAATGTACAAAGGCTCTGAGTGCTCATAGAAATGTGTCTTTTGTGTTGAAAGAATACGATCTCAGGGCACGCCATGGTTTGCCCCAAAGGTATCAAGTCACACTTCGCTATACCCATTACTGCCATCAGCTGGGGTTATGTCTAGGCTCAGGTTTGCAGTTTGCAGTGATGACAGACACTAAATGACCTTCATCTATTAGGAGGAAAAAAAAAAAAAGCTGAAGGTGGAATTACTTTTTCAAAAATTTTTTAAAAGGTTTATTTATTTCTTCCATGAGTGAGAGAGCGAGAAAGCTAATACCCCAAGCAGAGAATTGATGCAGCAGTCTACACCACCTCAGTCACTCCTGGTACATGGGCACATGCCTGCCTGGCACACCCAGAGGTCTCTGGAAGTGAACCCAGAACCTTCCCATGTGGGCTAGGCTTGCATCGCATTTTACCATGACACCACCATCAGAACTCCTGCTGCTGCTTTATTTAGAAACTGACCTCCGGGTAGTTCACATGTTCCACTGTTCAACAACAGTACAAATCTAGGTAGTTAGAGGTCTGAAAAGAAAATGCAATTATTTTATTGTATACATGGGAAAGCTAAGTCTCAAAGTACTTTCCATTTTCTTGAGGAGGGAAGAGAATTAAACTTTATAATCCATCAACACAACACTCACTTTTTAGACTGAATAAGAATCGAATACACAAACCTCTGTGATTGCAGGTCTGTGGAGGGACTGCAAATTTCATTAGCTCCTATTAGGGCACAATAAATGAGTGAAAACTACCAAGCAGAGGCAGTAGCCTTTCTCATTTGAATATAGTCTCCTACTATGTCTGGTAGCTGCAAAGCATGAAGGCATCACAAAATTTTGAGCACAACACGATCTATTCATGTTTCCGTGTGACCTCTGCCCACCTTATTCTAGCAGAACTCAATCTTAAGGGCCTCCCTCTAATGACTTTATCACACTCAACCAAGGCCCCACTTGGGGTTACATGAAGAGATTAACTTTTCACTTAGCATCTTTTTAACACAGCCAAGTCCCAGGAGACAAACTTTTTAGTACATCCAATTACTGCCCAACAAGATGAAAATCCAAAACATAAACCTTTGGAAGACATGCCACTGTCCAAACCATAAATCCCTATCTGTGCAGGTGTGAAGAATGGTTAGTAACGTCTAAGTTCATAGGCTCATAGCAAGGACGTCATCAAAACCCCAAGCTTTTAGTGAAAAACCTGGAACAGCTTAGCTTTCTAAGCCACATCGAAGGAACCCAAAATATCATGAAGTGTTGCAGAGGGCTGTTAAGAAGAAACATGCAACAGCTTAGATCCTGTCAAATGACTAACAACAACATAAGAAAATCAAAGCAGGGACTGGAAAACGAGAGCTCAGGCAGAGGCCCACTCATGGATGGGAAGGAAATAATGGCAGAAGAAACAAAAATTCGATTTAGAAAAATTAATGTTTTTACAGTGCAGGGGGAAAGTCTCAATGCCTATAAAGCTTAATTATTATAATTTATTCATTTATTATTTATTAATAATTATGTTATCATTTAATTTTTACCCCCTCACACACATACAGACTTATTCCTCCTTCCCTTCTGTCTCCATCATATAATTGAATATAACTAGATTAGAAAAGCAGTTTTTCCCAAAGTGCTTCTTTTGTTTTGCTTATGCTATAGGGCATGTGTGCTCACCAGAAAGACAGAGAGAGACAGAGACACAAAAAGCGAGAAATCACCCCCCCAGGGAGGATGGCCACGCCGCAATCCCTTCTCCTCCATTCTTGGGCACACATGCACATGCGCCTAGCGTGAGTTTAAGCCACCAGGTCCGGAATCCGAACCGCGACTACATGGTAGTCCAGTGACATAGCCATTACGCCAACTGCTGATCCCCCAAAGTACTTCCTAATGAACCGTGTAAAACCGTATTCAACTGTTAGCTTTTAAACCATGAAAAGCACTGATGTTGCTTCTATTCCAATTGTTTCCTCTATTGGTGGTGGAGGATAAAACACGGTGGTTAGAAATTGTGGTTAATAACAAACAAGACATTTTCAGAAGAAATCAGCACATTTTAGTTCTAATGAAAAGTTTATCTCTAGGGGACCAGCAGTTAGCATAATGGCTATGTCGCTAGACTCCCACGTAGTCGACTGCAGTTCATGTCCTGGACCTGGTGGCTTAAACTCACCCCAGGCGCATGAGCAGGCATACCCAAGATCCTGAAAGGAGAATGGAGGAGAAGGGATTGTGGCATGGCCATCCCCCCTGGGGGGTGATTTTTCACTTTCTGTCTCTCTGTCTCTCTCTCTCTGTTTGGCGAGCACAAGCTCCCTGTAGCAAAAACCTCTTAAAAAAAAAAGAAAAAGTTTATCTCTACATATTCAATAGTAAAGAAATACAATTTAATAAGTAAAAATCAGTGTTCAGGAAGAAAAAGAAGAGGAGTCTCAGTGAGAATCCTACATGTGTAAGTTATCCTTCTTGATGATGTAATAGGTCAGACCTGGTCACATGATCCATTGATATGCAAATTGAAATTGTTTTTAGAACCCAAAGAGAAAGCCAAAAATGTGTCTGCTTTGGCAATAATCCCACGAAGACGCCACATATTAAGCCCTTTTCAAGGGATAATCTTAATTTTATTGTTTCGGACATTAATGGTAGAATACGTGAACTCTGCAGCTGACAACAAATATTGTACACTGAACTTCCTTGCAAAAAGATTATGCAGTAAATATCTTTGAGAAAGTCCACTACCAGCTTCTCAGAAACTAAGTTATATAGAACCAACGGAAGAATTGATGTTTAGTCACTCCAAGTTCAAAGAAAACTACAGATCCAAAATATTCTTCATGCAATTCTATGGTAATAATTTACAATTATTCTCCAAAACACTAATTCTAAATAGAATGATAATTACAGGCAGTTAATGTGAGACAAAGATTATATGAGAAAAGTCAAATGGCCTTTCACACTCACAAAGAATAGATTGATAATAACAGTGTGATTCAAATACATGATATCTACTCTCAGCTACTAACAGAAGAGAGTTAGAAATCAATACAAAATAAAAAATAGTGCTTACTTACTCAAGTGAAATCTTTGCAATTCCTTTCCTATAAGTCATATACAAATAAGCCCTGATTTTAACATCTAGTAGGAACAAATAATAAAATATTCAAAACATTGTTAGAATTGTTGACAGAAGCCTTTGACTCATATTTGCTTTAATCTTATTTACTTTCTGTATATTTGAGGAACTTTGACTGAAATATTTTTCTACACAAGCCTAATGCCAATTGCAATCCTTGCTTAGAGCACAGTCCCCTACGAAACGTTCCAGTATAGATGAAATTCCTGGAGAGAATAATCTTCACAATCTTCCAGAAAGACTCCTGAGTGAAAGGGGAAAATGTATGGTAGTGTTAAAGTGTTGATTGTCAATATTCCTACGTGATATTTGCTTGCCGATCAGTTCTGCTCACTTTTCCTCATAGTCCCTGAAGGACAATGTAAAGTAGTAAATAATGATAAATGATAGAATTTTGGCCCCTAGGCCATAAGATTAACAATGCTCATTTTTTCTTATCTGCAAAGTAACACATACCATCCATATACATCCTCTCAGTTATTTAGTAAAAATGCAAATTCTTTATCAAATGTGCACACACAGCTCTAGTAAGATAAGAGAACCATCGCTAGAAGTGCAAACATGTCAACCTGTCGAATCTGATCCAAATTTATTAGAGAATAAGGATAAGATTCAGAAACTAGATATATGTGCTGAAAATCACAGAAAATGTCATTGTACTGACATGCAAAGAGATATTTAAATTCCCTAAAAAACAGCACAAGCCAAACAGTTAATCTCATTCTTCATCTGAACCTGGTACAAAAACTATCTGATGCCCAATAAAGAAAACTTATCGTAAATTAAAAAATCACAAGTCTGTAATGTAAATGTATGTTTCTAAACTTTTGATTCTCCGTTAAATCCCTGGATAAGTTGAACGGTTATCAAAGAGGAGATCTTGGTTCAATTTCACATGGTATCTTCTGTATGATAGAACAATTAAGAGCACACTAGATTACATCAATTTTCTTTTAGAAATCACAGGGTTTTGAACAATCACACACTTGTATAATTTAATTTCTTTACAAATAGCGTAGAATTTTTGTAGAAGGGAAGATATAATGACTTCTTTATATGCCATTTCAATTAAGCTATAAAGCTTGTGTAATATTAAAGAAAAGCATAGTCATAGAAATAACAATTGAGAAACCCATTTTCCTTCCATGTGATTGAACAGTGATCAAGTAATTCTCTCCTTTTAATTTTTATTATATATCTTCATCTTTGGGGTCCTTTGAGAAAGGGCTTTACTCACACTAAAGCCTGACTTTACTATTAACAATTCACCTGTATTTAATGCTTTATGGATTTTGTCAAAATAATGCATTGCCTCCAAGAAACTTTCCATTTATTCATTGTGTTAGTCTAGCATTTGAGTTGCCAGACAGAAACATATGAGACTATGTGATTTACAAAGAACAGAGGTTTATTTGGCTCACAATTCGAGTGACTGAAAGTCTCAGAGCATGGGCTAGAATCAGGCTGCCCTCTGGTGCTATATCACAATGTGGCTGCTAGAAGCAGAGAAGAGAGGGGCTGATGCAAAGAAGGAGGAAACAGAAATTCCCACTTCCTCTTGTCCCATCCACATCTCCAGCTGATTGGGTAGAGCCCTCACATTAGGCATCAACCACCCAAAGTCATTACACCGAGGACAAGTTTCCAACATGAACCTTCAGTAACAAACTATTATATTATCCAAACCGTAGTACTCCTTTGTATAGTTTTTTTATATAGTCATATTTTCTAAATGATGTTTTGTGCTTAACGTTTATTTTGATAAAAGCATGTTAAATAACTTTAGAGACTAAAAAAATAAAAATAAGCAACGTTATATTGCCATTATTTTCTCCTAATATTTATTTTTAAAAGAAAAAGAGAACAATATTTTTTATTATTATGAAGTATGAATTTGTAATTAGTAAATGGCACTTCATAAATAATAACTACATAATTCATAATAATAATAAAAATGAGTTTTTTCTATTATTAAATCATGATTCATGCCTAAGAATAATGGAAAGTCGGGAACCAGCAGTTAGCATAATGGCTATGTCGCTGGACTCCCATGTAGTCGACCACGGTTCGTGTCCCGGACCCGGTGGCTTAAAACTCACGCCAGGCGCGTGTGCGTGCATGCCCAAGATCCCGAGAGGAGAATGGAGGAGAAGGGATTGTGGCGTGACCATCCCCCCTGGGGGGGTGATTTCTCGCTTTCTGTCTCTATGTCTCTCTCTGTCTGTCTGGTGAGTGCACACGCCCTACAGTGAAAATCTCTCCAGGGCATCAACCACCCAAAGTCATTACACCGAGGACAAGTTTCCAACATGAACCTTCAGTAACAAACTATTATATTATCCAAACCGTAGTACTCCTTTGTATAGTTTTTTTATATAGTCATATTTTCTAAATGATGTTTTGTGCTTAACGTTTATTTTGATAAAAGCATGTTAAATAACTTTAGAGACTAAAAAAATAAAAATAAGCAACGTTATATTGCCATTATTTTCTCCTAATATTTATTTTTAAAAGAAAAAGAGAACAATATTTTCTATTATTATGAAGTATGAATTTGTAATTAGTAAATGGCACTTCATAAATAATAACTACATAATTCATAATAATAATAAAAATGAGTTTTTTCTATTATTAAATCATGATTCATGCCTAAGAATAATGGAAAGTCGGGAACCAGCAGTTAGCATAATGGCTATGTCGCTGGACTCCCATGTAGTCGACCACGGTTCGTGTCCCGGACCCGGTGGCTTAAAACTCACGCCAGGCGCGTGTGCGTGCATGCCCAAGATCCCGAGAGGAGAATGGAGGAGAAGGGATTGTGGCGTGACCATCCCCCCTGGGGGGGTGATTTCTCGCTTTCTGTCTCTATGTCTCTCTCTGTCTGTCTGGTGAGTGCACACGCCCTACAGTGAAAATCTCTCCAGAAAAAAAAAAGAATAATGGAAAGTCATTTGAAAGACCACACGCTATAAAACCACAAGATTGTCAGCCACAGAGACAGACCCTCATTTGCCAACTCTCAGTTGCACTGACATGTCATCAACTTACTGTTTCCACATACATGTACCCTGTCTTTTCCTTTCAAACCACAGCTGCTGTAGTAGTGAATGCTTATCACATAGGATTACATTTTTACAAAGTTTGCTACTCATAGTTCAACATCTCACACAAAGATGTTTTTAAAATGAAGAGCAGAATATTGTCATTCTCAAATTATTTCTGAAAGATAAAAGTGAAAGGTAATATTCAAAAGTAAGGATCGTTAATTATAAGCTTTCATATCTAAAATTGAGGAAAAAAGAGAATTGTTGAGAAAAAAAATCTAAGAAAACATACTTGATAGGTACAAAGTACACAGTTCCTATGCTTCTTTTCTGGAACCATATACCTTTTTGAAATCAGTTCTTTGTACTGCATTAGAAGAAAAAGAATTGTGCAGATTAAAAACTTCATTTTATAGATTCAAAAAAGTCACATGATTGCTAATATTTCACATATACACGATGCAAAAACATCAAAGCACAATTTGCACTTTCACATATTATGTAAGATCTATTTCATCAGAACAATATAACATGAAATTTGCTTTCTTTCTCTTTATAAAGTTTTTTTTTTTCTTTAATGAATGTAAAGTAAAATATCTCTGTTTTCCTGGCAGAGACTTCAAATGGCAAATACATTGAGAGACAGGAGGGAATTAATCTTTCATCCACATTCCTCTTTAGATTCTGAACTGATTAAAAATAGATAGAAAAGCAGAACCAATTAAGAATAAATGAAACCTCTGCAACCATATATGGGGTTTCTGCACAGAAGCCAGAGAAGAATTAAAATAAAATACCTGTCTTGGTGATAAAACTCTTAGATGTGAGCACAACTAAGTACTGCAGCAAAAACGGCCTCCCCAGCTTCTGCCCTAACTGTATCATTTGACCAAAACTCACTTAAGCAAGCCCATAGACGGGAGTGAGAAGAAGAAAGATCAAACTCTTTCTAGCATCTCTTTAAGGAGACAGAAATATCTAGAGTGGTCTGAAGCAAGAACTCAGGAAAGAACACAGAATTTTGAAAATTTTTTAATAGCAATTTAATTATAAAAGGCATAATAACAGTGTTATACTTCTCATAATCACCCCTCTAGAAAAGATAGTAGAGTATAAAGATGCCTCATTCTAGACAGAATGAATGTAAATTCTAGTTCTGCTACATAGTTTTAGTTTCCTCAACTGCATAAAAGAAAGACCTAAGGTCATGACTATCACACTGAAAAGCTCTGTTGTGAGACATGTTTTTAAATGCCATCAGGAAGAAAAACTACAGCTACCTAAATATGACACAAAGCTCTTAATACTACACATTTCTATTTTGTGTGCTTATTGAAAGAACACTCCTTGGAAGTTAATTATACATAGATATTTTTAATCGTATACCATGCGTCATTCATAGATAAAAAAGGAAATACGAGCAATACATTTAAAGCAACTGTACCTCGGAGTTCTTCATAGGCAGAGTCCAACTGTTCTGAATCAGGTATTGAACAAGGTTTGTCCATGTTCCAGCTCTTCCTTACAACATTGCCTGTGGTGCAATAGAGAGTGTGGAGTTATAGCATCTCTTCATAGGAACATAAAATCCCACCGAAAGACATAGTTCTGGGCTCCTGATCTGCGTTGGCAATAACAGCACCAGCCTACTTTTGACACTGCTTTAGACATGCTGCTAAGCACGTCCGGTTCTCCAGTCTCCCTGCTACCAATCAAAAACTAAGCGGCCTCTGGAAGCTTCATGGGCCAGTCCATGGCCTGCTGGTTACCGTGGCTGGATCCCACATGACCAACTGTGTGGTTTGAGTCTTGAAATCCAGAAAGGAGAAATGGGGAAGGGATTGTAGTGTAACTATCCCTCATGGGAAGAGCTTTCTTGCTTTCTCTCTCTGTATCTCTCAATCTAGTCTCTCTTCTTCAAGCACACATGTCCTCTGGAAACAATTTTTTTAAGTGCTTCATGGGGACCAGTAGTTGGCGTAATGGCTATGTTGCTGGACTCCTATCTAGTTAACCGTGGTTCAAGTCCCAGACCTGGTGGCTTAAGCTCAGACTGGGCGCAAGTGTGTGCATGCACAAGATCCCAAAAGGAGAATGGAAGAGAAGGGATTGCGATGTGGCCATACCCCCTGGGGGGTGATTTCTCTCTTTCTGTCTCTGTCTCTCTCTGTCTTTCTGGTGAGCACATGGGGCCCTACGGCAAAAACTTCTCTGAAAAAGAAATTGCTTCCTGTATAATTTACTGTACATCTCAGAGTAAGTAACACTAGTATTTTAACAATGAATGACTGTATGGCTGGGATGGTAGATATTCCCTTGATTTGGTCAATGTACATTATATTCTTGTACTTAAAAAAATCCCACGGACTTCACAAATACATGTAATTACTATATGCCAATTTAAAAGGGGAAAGTCTTCAACTACTTCCCTTGCATTTATTTCCTCCCTAACTCCTCACATCTATTCCATGCATTTTGAGGCTGCTAATTCTGATGTTTTCACACGTGCAGGTAAAAAGCAAACAACCATCTCAATTTCTGCTTCATAGATACTAATTGTAGAAACCGATCATTTGAAGGTGTATCCTTCCTTTAAAATTGTTGCAATATGAAAAGGTATGCACCATAGAACTATCAAGAATAGAACTGCGACATGGATGTCCATGAGTTAAACCATCTGAAGGTCCTCGTACCGTGACCAACATCGTCACACCAAAAGTGACCAGTCCCTATTCCTCTTAATGAATCTATGCGTGTCCACAGACTCCAGTTCTTAATTAATTTATGGAAGTTGTACTTCACAACTCGTTTGCGTTTTGACTCCTTAACAATGAAGGGAATTCTCTGGAAAGCTAAAGGCTAAGTACATTTTTCTAATCAATGACTTCTATGAGGTCGAAGATTTAAACCACTGGTTCTGTAAAACCCCATGGGGAGTGCCAACAGCAGTGTGTAACACGGCCTACTTGAGGTTTCTGTAGAATCATTCAGACACTCATGGAAGAATAAGTCTTACAGAATGACCCTGCCTTTCTACATATCAGCCTGGAGAGAAAAGCTTTTAGTCTGCACAGTCACTTAGTTGTGTATGACCTCCCGGAGCGAGGGTATGGGAAGCGTACCACTCCACAGGTCAGCTGTCTTGTCTTTGGCACGCTAAA
>NW_006159752.1:1665269-1672938 GCF_000334495.1 Tupaia belangeri chinensis
GCTCTTCAGACGTCTCCAGTGGCCGGAGATCAGAAAGGAGGGCAGACATGTTACACTCAGGCTAGTGACTGAAATGTCACCTTACTGATAATAGCATTTTTAAACAACCTTAGCTAATACTTCATAAAACTCATAGAACCCACCTGAAAATAGACCTCTCCTCTGAAGTTTGATTTAATTTCATAAATTCACTTTCTATTTACCAGCCAGTACTTGAAGTCCACATTGCCGCTGTGGCGAAGGATCACTACCACCCATAGACACAGAACTGATTAGAGAAACAGGTCAATACTTAAGGAAAATGATGTAAATTTGAATTATTTTGTTAAAAGAGCACTGTAACAAAGAGAAATTGCAGCTTGTAACAGAGCAATCTTTCTGACGCCCCCCCCCCTTTGGTCTGTGGCTTCACTGCCTAATCAAATCATTTGTTCAGAAAGACGGCAAGTGTTACCGGTGAGACAAATGAGGTTTGTTTATTTATAGATAATATACTGAAGTTTGAAAATACAAATGTTCTACACAGTCGAAAACAGGAAGAAATAATGTGTGTGGCTTCCTACTTTGTTTTCTGAAAGCAGCTTGCTAAAATGTAAAAGCAACTTTGATTGTGCAATAAACACGCCTCCTTTCTCCCCTAACATAAGCAAACAGAAGGAGAAAAGTTGTTATTGCTAGAAGAAAATAGCATATACAAACAAAGTAAGGATTCGATGCTAAACCTCTACAGAAGTATTTCCTTATTTTTCAAAAAGAAATGGTTCTCGTATATTTCCCACAAGGGCATGTTTTTCAGCAGATCAGCTAGATGCCCAAACAATAAAATACCTTCTTGTGAAAAAGCCTGGACCAATGGTCTTTCTGACATACCCCTGCCGAAAAGTGGCTCTGGCAAGATTCCTCTTTCTTAGGTTCCCAAGTCCTATCTCCAGATAAGAAAGATCCAGTTACATTTGGAATCGAGCACAAACGCCTGGGATTTATCCACGCCAATTCACACTTTGTTGAAGCCAGCATTCTTCAGTCTTAACTTGGGTATGCAATCCCACTCTACTGCTTTTGGACCCATTTGATCTGGGAAGAAGGTTGGCTTGGAACCAAAAATGGATGTGGCCAAAACTGAGTGTCGAGCAGAGCTGAGGCATTCACTACTTCTCAGAACAATGGAAACTTTCTTTGAGAAGTGTTTTGATAACAGGGTGGCATGTCTGTGCACTCATCGTAGTGAAGCTTTGCATGATGGCCCGTTATAAACGGACCAGAATCAGCCTCCATGAGACACCCTCTGTCTGCCATGTGCACTGCACCCTCCTTTCTCAGGATTACTCACAGACCTGAAAGACATGCATGTCTCGAACTGAAGTAGAGTGAATCCAGAGTCCTTCTGTGTTGTGTCAGTTGGGCCACATAAGACTAGCTTCAATAAATATGGAAGAATTACATTTCTAAAAAAGATTCTATTGGGTTGTCTGAAAAGTCAAATGCATCCTGACTTTTCAGACAACCTAATATTTACTAGCAGGCTTATATCTGTTAAAAGAAAAGGAAACCAGCCAATTTAATAGCGTTTTAATTGAATAAATCTTAACACGATTGAAATTGGGCCGTTGTCCCTGGACTTCTGGACAATTCCAGGTAGAGAAACAATTTGGGTTGGTTGCATTCCGAAGTTTGTCTGTAGTAACACAGTATGAAGTGTGGGATGCTGTACAGCTAAACAATTCGCGCTGTACTCCACCAATGGCCTCCATCCCACCATCATCTAGAGCTTCTTTGGACAACCTAGAATCAAACTTGCACTTGGACAGAGAAATTGGTGAGAGCATTTTATCTATTATTGGAAAGAAAGCACAGTGTATACCTATTGTCTAAAATTATACAGACTATAAATTACTGTTAAGTATTTTAAGCCTTAAAATGAAGACATCACGGGACCAGCAGTTAGTGTAATAGCTATGTCGCTGGACTCCCACGTAGTCGATTGCGGTTCGCATCCCAGACCCGGTGACTTAAACTCACGCCGAGCGCATGTGTGTGCGTGCCCAAGACCCCGAAAGGAGAATGGAGGGGAAGGGGTTGTGGCATGGCCATCCCCGTGGGGGGTGATTTCTCGCTTTCTATCTCTCTGTCTGTCTGGCGAGCGCATGTGCCCTATAGCAAAAAACCTCTCCAAAAAAAAAAGAGAAAAAAAAATGAAGACATTGCTTCATACAAAAGTACTTCATACAAAAGCACAACTGAGAGTTTAATTCAGCATGTATGATTGCATCCTGAATATTTAAAATCAAGGTTAGTGTACATCCCTCTCATCGAAATTGTTAAAACAACTCAAATTGCCTTTTTTAATCAATGAACTAAAAAAAAATAAATAAATAGCCATATCATAAAGCATTTCCAAACTAATGTGAAGTACATTTATTTATTTATTGGCATTTCCAGAGGGTACATGTGCTCACCGGAAGAGAGACAGAGAGAAAAGGTGAAGGGGAGGGGAAGCACCCCACAGTGAGCCATGGTCATGCCACAATCCTTTCTACTTCATTTCTTCATCCTGTCAGAATTCTGACACACATGGCCAGTGTTTTCCAAGCTAACAGGGCCAGATTTTGAACCACATAGTTGGCCATGTGGAATCTGACTCCCTTAACCCCTAGGTCATAGGGCTGACCCTTGAAAGCATTTGGTCTTAAGCAGTGCAGCACACACTTGTTGATGTTGGTAACGCCTAACAAACAATCCAGTTTGAGCATCACGCCTGGATTGTGTGGGAGCCATCATAAACCAGACTTGAATCAAATGTCGTATTTAGAAGAAGCGCTACAGGTAAAACAGATTTCATAACATAATGCCATAAAAAGGCATTGGAATCCCTGCCTGTGAGCAATCTTGACCTGTAATGTTGGCTTTCACTTCATAGGTGAGAGGATGTAGATCAACTAGGATGTTTTTTCTTTACCAAAGCATTTCATAGATTGTGAAAGACTGAGGTATTTAAATCAATTTTTTTAAACTGTCGCAAAGAGGGAAATTTGATCGCTTGGAGGAAGTGCCTTGCCAGGTAGGTCGCGACATTCGGTAGCAACTTATGGTTCGGGATCAGTCTCAGGGGATAATAAAGCTTCCCCTGTCGGAGACTCACCAACAGAGAGACGACTCGAGTGGGCTTTTGACTTGTATTTATTTCAGGGGAAAACACAAAACATCGAATCGACAGTGGTGCGGGGCGTCGTAGGCTGGCAGGGGAGTGCGACGCAGGTTCCTTGCCACTCGAAGGCAGAGTATGCCAGGCGTCTACACAGCACGACCGAGGTAGAGGTTTATTTGACTTCGAGGAGTCCGGGGCTAGCGTCCATTGGTATGGGCACCCGGCGATGCGACAAACAGTCGGGCCATCTGGAGACCAGCAGCCAGGACGGCGTGCCAAGAGTGGACCTCAAGTCTGCTCTCAGCTCCAGTGGAAATCGGTTCCGAAGAAGCAGCAAGTGGTGGAAAGCTCGAGGTCCTAGAGTCCCTTTGGGTGTGCTTGGTCTCAGTCTGGGCGTACCTTGCAGGCTCTTCCCTGCAGGCGTTTGTCTTGCTAGCAGGTGCTTATCATTTTAACAGTAAACACGTTTTTCACTTCAAACACGGAGACGGAGACGGCTTATCACAACTGAGCAGGGATGCAAGGAGGGAAGGGACTTGTCCAAACTGAAGCCTGTTTTGACATCTAGTTATAGACTTTAGCGGGTCATAACAAACTTTGCCAGAGGATGAGGGCGTTCATCGGAGAAGAGTGAGAAGTATCCAGTATGGTCACACCGCAATCTCTTATCCTCCATTTCTACCTCCTTTCAGGATTTTGGTCATGCATGCACCTGCACCTGGCATGTGCACCAAGCTGCCAGTTCCAGGACTTGAGTCATGCAATCGGCCATGTGGGATCCAGCCACCTTAACCACCAGGCTGTGGGTTAGCCCTTTCAATTAATTTTAACATGTTAGAAAAAGTAGAAGAAAGCCAAAACTTTCAGAAGTGTAATCATTATGTCTGCAATTTACATAATAATACAAATATGATAATATTGAGCAAGTTATTATATATTAATCTGCATACCAACCCACAGTAGGTAATTCAATTTAGTTCACCTGGCAATAACATTACCTTGAATTAATGTTCATGACTAACACATGAAGTGAAGTGATTGCTGTTTGTAGACATGAAAATGCGGCAACCCAAATATGTACCCTAAGGGACCAGCAGTTAGCGTAATGGCTATGTCGCTGAACTCCCATGTAGTCAACCGCAGTTTGAGTCCCGGACCCGGTGGCTTAAAACTCACGCTGGGCGAATGTGCATGCATGCTCAAGATCCCAAGACGAGAATGGAGGAGAATGGATTGCGGCATGGCCATCCCCCCCAGGGGGTGATTTCTCGCTTTCTATCTCTCTGTCTCTCTCTGTTGTTCTGGCGAGTGCACAAGCCCTATAGCAAAAACCTCTCTAAAAAATGAATAATAATATGTACCCTAAACTGTAAACTACTGTGAAAATGCCAAACATCCAGAGCAGTTCTCGCACGTGCACAGTCACCAACATAGCATAAAACAGATCTGTCGCGTGGCAGTCAATACCCATTTGCTGCATTAATTAATAGGTGACAATGTACAGGACGAAGGTGTGTACTATACTGTTAAAGACTGATGTTAAATTCTAAACACAAGCTAGTTTTTACAGAGTATTAAAATGAACACCACAAAGGAGCAGTGGATGTGTGAATCATATTTTCCCATCAGTTTGATCAACCATATTTCTAAGTAGCATGTAATTCAAGTCCTGTCAGGTCTCAGAATGAATAGCCCAGGTTCTTAATTCTTACCGAGGTTGACAAATTATTGTTTCTTATGGCACCAGTCACACTTGATCATAAGTAGCATCTCCCCACGTAACTCTCCTTCCATCAAATTGAGCCTACGTTTATTTTTCTAACACGAAACGCCAAAAGGTCTAGGATGTGCAATGAATCAAATGTTTTCCATTAATGGGTAAAATATCTCATGTGTGGAAAATGATTCTGCACTTTCCAAATGGCTTTATACAAATATAAAGTCTCTGTTGCTAAGTTATTTTATTTCCAGGGTAAATGAATGTTCTCTAATATTTTTGGAAGTAGCACTAAATTGTTTTCAAGTCATTGAGCCTGGAGGTATTGGGATGGGATGTCACAGATACACACACACACACACATACACACACATATATATTACAGATATTACAGATATATATGTGTGTGTGTATATATATACATATATAATCTTTTTTTCCTGACATCATTACACGTTTGTTTCTCTTAATTTTCTTAGCTTGAGGATCTGTGGAAGGAAATGCCATACAACCACTGAATTTATAAACATTATATGAAGAATTAGGGTCTCTCAATATTTTGTTTCATTAGGCTCTGCAAACTGTTCTACAGGACATGAAGTCTATCTCACTGTTTAGAGTGTACTATTAAGAGGGTAATCAAGGGACCAGCAGTTAGTGTAATGGCTATGTCACTGAACTCCCATGTACTTGACCGCGGTTCGAGTCCTGGACCTGGTGGCTTAAACTCACACCAAGTGCGTGTGTGTGCATGCCCAGGATCCCAAGAGGAGAATGGAGGAGAAGGGATTGTGGCGTGGCCATCCTCTCTGGGGAGGGGGGGGTGATTTCTCGCTTTCTATCTCTCTGTCTCTCTCTTTCTGGTGGGTGCATGCACCCTATAGCAAAACCTCTCCAAAACAAAAGGTAATCAAAATCTTCAGGCATAGCATTAACAGCACGAATGACAGGGTTTCACTCTAAAGGTTATTTTAAGTATAATTATTTATAATTATAATGAACTGATAATTCATCATATAATCTTGAATTGGCCATTTTGCTTTGAAATTATCATCTTGATCATATACAAACTGGGATAATGGTACCAATTTAATTTTAAGGTAAATGAGATAATTTATGCAAAATACAAATTCAGTACTCAACATGTAATAGATGTTTACTAGACATGATTTTTTCTTGTCTCCTATACACTTTTGCACTCTAGTTTTAATTGGTTAGAGAAGGAAAGTCTTTAAAATTCCTTTTCTGTTTAAATGTAAGGTTAATAGTTCAAGACCAATGACTGATAGATTCTTTTTTTAAGTTTATTTATTGATTTCTAGACAGAGAGACAGAATGAGAGAGGAACAGAGAGAGGTACCATTGGCAGTATCTTGCCACATGGTAATCTTCCTCAGCATTTTAACCAATCAAGAGCACAGGCATGCAGGTGCATGCCTGGAGTGTTCATGTCAACCCAAGATCTAAACCTGGGTCTCCCATATGGCTTCAGTATTGCACAGTGGTGCCCCATCTCCTGCAACACAGTAGATGATTAGTCTATAAACCTAAGGAAAGAAACAGATAAACAGGCTACTTCAATTTTGATTGTATAGTAAGGGGATAGAGTTGTTATACATTTTTATACTTTTCACTAGGTAAAGTTTTCAAATCAGTGTGACTGCCCCAAATTCCCAGCCCTAGCCTGGCTTCAATCCATTGCTTCTTCAATGGCTCAGACACCTCAGCAGAGGTAGGTTGAAATGCTGAATCCCATCCCCTTGATCTAAAGCATTTTATCATGACAGAAGTCAGTCTTGATCTGATGGAAGTGCAATGGCTCCCAGTAGAGAGGCTGGGTCATTGCATTCTCTGGGATGTTCAAAGTAAACATGTCTCTATGAGATCTGACCACTCTAGTACCATCAGGTTAGACTTGCTGTAAGGGGGAGGGAAGGCTTTTCTGATTATAACTGGAAAGTCAAGATATTTAGAGAATAACTCTCTGTAATCTATACCCTGCTTAGGGTGATCACCACTCAGTCTTCCTTTGGTCCTAGAAACATTAAATTCCCTAATGCTATAGAGGGCCTTGGAAAAATCAGATTAAGTAAAAATAAGAACATTATCATGGGACCAACAGGTGATGTGGTGGTTAAGGTTCTGGAATCCCACATGACTGACTGTGGTTAGAATTCCAGATCTGGTGGCTTGAAATTCACACTGGACACACGTGCATGTATGTCCAAATCCTCAAGAGAAGAAGGAATTGCGGTGTGGTCATCTCCCTCAGGGGTTGATTTCTTACTTTCTGTTTCTCTGTCTTGCTGGTTAGTGCATACGCCATATAGCAAAAATCTCTCTCAAAAAAAAAAAAAAAGAACATTATCATTAGTAAATATTTATTATTGTAATCTTTTCGAAAACTGATAATTTATGTATATACAAAATCAAAACTAAATATTTAGCACTATATAAGCAACTAGAAAAATTATTTATTGAGCTTTTAGATAGCAGTTATTTATATACAACTACTATAGTACTTACATAAAAAAAAAATGAAAACATTCCTTTAAAAATAAAATACACAATGGGACCAGCAGTTAACCTAATGGCTATGTGCATGTTGCTGGACTCCTATGTAGCCGAACGTGGTTCGAGGCCCGGACCCAGTGGTTTAAACTCATGCTGGGCGCATGTGCGTCCGTGCCCAAGATCCCGAGAGGAGAATGGAGGAGAAGGGATTGTGGTGTGGCCAAGCCCCCTGGGGGGTGATTTCTCGCTTTCTGTCTCTCTGTCTCTCTCTGTCTTTCTGGCAAGCTCATGCA
>NW_006159752.1:1672952-1685317 GCF_000334495.1 Tupaia belangeri chinensis
GCCTTTCTGGCAAGCTCACACACCCTATAGCAAAAGAAAAAAAAAAAAAAAAAAGACCTCTCCAAATAAATAAATAAATAAATAATAAGATACACTGGGGCCAGTAGGTGGCATGGTGGTTAAGGGTGCTGGACTCCCACATGGCAGACCGCAGCTCAAGTCCTGGACCTGGTGGCTTGCTTCTCTCTCTCTCTCTCTCTCCCCCTCTTTGGTCAAATTAAAATAAATAAATAAATAAAGTTAAACAAAACAATTATTTTTTAAAAATAAATAAATAAGATATACCATGTCAAAAAGTAATTCATTTAAATTTTGTAGAAAAAGAGTCATATTATATTTTCGCCCTAAAATTGGCCAATTTATTTTTTAAAGTATGCTCCGACATTAGATCCTATCAATGAGATAACATATCTCAAGGCATGCTTTAAGAAATTCTAAAGATTCCTTGTGAAGGAAGTTTAATCTCAAAAGTAAATTTATGTTGTATCTTTCATCATTGGAGCGAATCAGTCTCCTCCAAAATACTACATTTGGTTTTGTAATGATGCAGGATTATGTGAGAAGAGAGTTCCTCAAGTACTAAAAGCTTAATACTTCTCTTCTGAAATGACTGAGGGCTAAAAATCCTGTAATATTGCAAAGTTACAGTGACAAATAGGAAAAAAAGTATGTATGTGTGTATACCTGTGTATACACACTCCCATATACACGCACATATACTCAAATCACAAACCACACACGTTTTTTGATGCAATTCATTTCAATAGTGTTAGGAAAAAACAAGATTGAAACAGGATTCTGCATGTAATCATGGAAATATCTTTTGAACTCTTATTTTTAAAGCTTACTTATTCATTTCTCCTATGAGAGAGAATTAAAGAGAGACAAAGAGAGAGAGACAGGGCTTCATGCTACAATCCCTCCCTACAACTCGCTTCAGTCAGCTGGACTCACAGGCACACCTGGCATGGGGAGGGAGAGTGCGTGATGTGAACCCAGACTCCCTGGGGACTTCAGTATCACACAGCGTTGTGTGACTACCACATGACCACAGCTGACCTGAGCTCCATAGTGAACATCTCCCTCAAAATATCAGACTTTCCACTTTGTCTGAAATACTGTCAAGATCTGCGTACATCACTGAATCCCCAATGAGCATTTCTGAGCTTAGATCACAAACAGAGCTGATAACCAGGATGTAGTTTTGCAGCAGCTGACATCGAGCGTCCTCAGGTCCTTCAGTCTGTCTGAACCAGCACAAAGCCAGAGACCATGGTGGAAGTTGAGTCTCAGCAGTATCCTCCTCTCAGAGGCCGAGGCTCACTCAAGGCTAGGATCAGATCTCATTGGATCTAACTGGACCAACTCCACCATGCGCTGTACATAATTCCAGTTGTTAAGGGCTGAGACAAGAACAAGGCCAAGAAGAAAACTAGCAACATTTAAAACAAAGAAGCAGAAGAAAAAACTGAATTTAAAGACATTAAATGAACAGACTGAAATACTGGAAATTGGAATGAGGACAGCACCAGCTTTAAGACTTTGCTTGGGCTGTATTCCCACATCAGGATCTCGACTGCCTTGGAGCAAAGTGGATTCCTTCTGATGCATGGCCAACCCTGCTGTTGATAACACTGCAGTCAGGGTTTCCACTTGATGTTATTTGTACTGTAAATAACTGAACTCAGACAGGTGCCTCCACTACTCATGTTAAGGTCAATGAATGTGGCATAGACATTTCTGATTTCAGGGCCCTAATGACTGTGGAAAATCTGGACTGATGACCTATTATAGGAAGAACTCCAGACACCCTTACGGATCCCCTCCTCACCCTAGACCAACATTAGTGTTTCAATTTCTAACAAACATCTTAGCAACTGCTTCTACTAGGTCGTCAGAAAAGTCATGATGTATTTTCCTATGCAAGAAATGCATCATGACTTTCCCTATGACCCAATAGTTGAATAACAAACCATTTGAGATGTTTTCTAGAACAATAAAATTACCAAGATGCTGTATAATGGGAAAATAAAATGTTTTTAAAATTCTTTAGTTTCATTGGTATCTACTTGTTCATATATACACATACACATGGTCAATGGTTCAAAAACAGGAAGAACCATTCGCAGCAAAATAGAAGGGTCGCTATTGACTGAATTAGTCCTGGAAACCCATGGAAGATATTTAATAATGTCCTTAGGATTTCCTTCTTCAAACTGCATCGGTATGTTTCTCAGTAACAATAAAGCCCTGGTAAAGAAGCTGAGAATACAGTTTTAAAGATTGTGGTCAATCATTATGCTACACAAACTTTGAAATTATATATCCAATAAACATTCAGATGTGTAGCGTAAATGGAAAGATTTCACTCTCTAAACTATTCTCTTCTATTCATTAATAAGCTGCTTAATATGCGTGTGATGTTTACATGTAAAGGTGGATGGTACTTACAATTTACGGGTATATTTCTCAACCGTGTTAGAAAATCCAAACTCTGCTTACCCTACATACCTATTTTTGTGACTGCAAAATGTAACCCTTCAGAATATCATCTTTTGCTTATATCATCTTACTGAACTTCCTAAAGTTTTGTGATATAAGCAGGAATTAATATTTCCATTTTACAATGAGGAGAGTGAGAGATAAAGAATCTAAATTATTCACTCCAATTTTAATAGCCATAAGGAGTGTCAACACTTGAAATTCTCTCTTTTGATCCCAGTTCTAGAGCTTCTTCTACCACAACATTCCGCAACTCAGCACAAGATCCTAAGCCAACAGTCATTGTTCACATATAACAGAACTTTACCTCCGGAAAACTTCAGGGGAAATATGTTGATGTACTTGCTCATAGCATAGCAAAATCTGGGAGTGACACAATCTGATCCAGGGGCTCACATAATTCCATCAAGGATGGAGTTTCCACGCCCCCTTTCCCCATCTTGGGGCATTATTGATCTCCTGGCATTATATTTAAGTAAATTATCCTCATTTGGTGGAAAAGTTGGCGTCTAGTCTGGCCTTAAAGCTTGTGACGCCAAAGGAAAAGAGACCCTCTGATACTCAGAATCGACATGGTACAACTTGGAAGACTATGCCACCTTTGGGTCATATGACCTTTTCTAAAATAAACACCCTGGCCAGAGAGTGCAGGCTCTGTTTAATTAAACCTGAGTCATATGCCCACTCTTGAGAGTATATAAAGGGATGGCAACAGTGGCATGTCAGCACATGAAGTAGATTTCCCTTGAGAAAAAAATGTTCTGCTGCTGTAAGAATGTGGGGACATTGTACTGAACACCATCACCCCCATCACCCCTATCTTCATGGAGGTCTATCACAAACTATCGGAATCCTGATATCTTACCACTGGTTCCTCCTTTCTCTACTTAACACCTTTACTTTTAAAACCTATGCTTGGACTATATGTAAATATTTCCTAGTCATTTCCAGAAGAACAGACACTGGAAGACTGGATGCTATAGTAGCAAGGATGGCAAGAGTACAACCCAGAGATTCTGTAGGAGGGGGTGGGTGGTTGGGGTTGGGAGGAAGGGGATACATGTGGGGCATAAAAACATTTAACAGATACAAGAATGGAAAGCTATCTGTTGAGGATGATGTATATAGTAATATCTTTGACTTGATTGACATGCAGGGCAAGCATGCTTTGTAAAAGTGTATTGTGTGCTATAAAGATGAGCAATGGGGCCAGCAGGTACTGTAGATGTTATGGGGCTGGAGACCACATGGCCAACTGCATGGTTCAAGTCCTAGACCCAGAGGATTGAAAATCACCTGGGCACATATGCATGCATGTCCCAATCCTGAGAGGAGGTGACAGGAGAAAGGATGGTGGCATGGCTGTCTACGCTGAGGAATAATTTCTCGGTTGCCCTCTCTGCCTCTCTCTGGTGCACATATGTGCCCTGTACCAAAACAAAACAAAATGTACAATGATTAAATGTATATTAAAAAAAAGAACAGCTGACATTTATTCAGCATTGATGATGCGCTCGTCAAGGTACTAACACTGTCTTTACACTGGTTGCCCTTTTAATATAAAACCCGCCAAATGTGATAGATGCTGTCTTGATTCTGTTTTCACAGTTTGAGAACCCATTTTTTAGAGATTTAAAAATGTTCCCAAGGCCAGTCAGCTAGCAAATAGCTAGCTAGGATTGTGACTACAGCAGTTTGTCTCCAGAATCCATACACTGACACCCATACAGCACCTCCAGTGGTAGATCTTTGGGAAGATCTGAAACATGGTAGGTGATTGTGTGTGTGTGTGTGTGTGTGTGTGTGCATGCTGTGTGTGTGTGGTGTGTATGGTGTGCAGTGTGTGTGTGTATATGTGTGTGATGTGCATGTGTGTGCATGTGTTGTAGGTAAGGTGTGCGTATGTGTGTGTGTGTGGTGTGCATGGTGTGTAGTGTGTATGTGTATGATGTGCATGGTGTGTGGTGGGTATGGTGCATGTGTGTGGCGTGCTGGTATGTAGTGTGTGTGTATATGTGTGTGAAGTGCATGGCATGTTGGTGTGTGGTGGGTATGGTGCATGTGTGTGTGTGTGGTGTGTGTGGTGTGCACAATGTGTCTGTGTATGTGCTCCAGGGATGGAGTGAAAAGTGTGCAGCCCCCAGGTGTTAAGCTGGAGTGCTTTTTCGCTTGGCTTAGAGTCACTCCGAAGGAAGACAATCCCAGGCAAGCCTGCAGTTTAAAGTGCTAAACTTTCCGTAAGTCCCGGGGGCTGGAGGGGCAGCAGGGAAATTGGCCGGAGAGCATCCTGAGAGCCTAGCCCTGCTTCAAGGTAAACAAAACTTAAACAAAGAAAAGTCCAAACTGAAATAAGTGAGCCGGATGACAGCAGATTTTGTTTATTTTTTTTAAACTATGGGCTATCTGAGTATCCTTTATTTTTGTAAACAAGTCAGAAAAACATTTCAGAAGATCGGTGCCAATCTTAAGAAATACGTAATTCAGAAATTAAAAGGAGAATGAATAATGGCATGAAATAGATACAGAAATTCAAAGAAATTATGGGGAGAGAGAAATCCTATATTAGAGACCTAAAGATATTAATATAAACATTTGATAGAAAATTAAGTAGACATCACGTAATTATGATGCTAAAACATAACCAAAATGGTTTAATGTTTTTTAAATGAATTCTTGTTGAATCCGATAGGTAATTTGGTCTTGAACAAAATCCTGGAATTGCTTGTGGTTGCAATAGTTTATAAAGACGTATTTGTATGCACGACTTCTCATTAAATATCTGTCAAAAAGAGAAAATGCAAAAGTCGGCAGGTTGGGGTGGCGAAATGAATCAGCCCAGTGTTTCGCCACTAATTTGGCAAAAAGCCCTCGGTTGCTATTTGGCCAGTGAGCAGTTGTATGCCAGGCAATCAACAATTTTCTGAACATCTATTATCTTGTCATTAAGGAAATTTCAATTACTACACTTGGCAATCCTTCGTTTGTCTGCTTCCAGCCCCTAGTACAAATATAATTTGAATTTCTATCCCCTTGGGAGATTAGGAGTGAAAGCATTATTATCTTGATCCAATGGTAGTGACTGGGTCCATTATTTTGTGCATTGACAAAATTCAGATTAATGACTTTATAATTTTATAACGTTTTTCTTACTATGCATAAAAAATATGGTTGACATGGTAATTTTACCTTGGAATGCATTCTCAATATGCTTATAGTTCACTTCCCAGTTCTCTTATTTTTGTCACCCTTCTTAAACATCTTCTCCCAAAGTTCTTTTCTTTTTTTTTAGTCACCCAGATATTCTAAATTACTTTTGCACCACTTTGACATGATCCAGATAAACAGCAGCCTAAGCAATATTTCTGTTTCTGGCGTGACATAGATCTTAGAAAATAATGCTATTTGTCCTTTTTTCCTAACTGAGCTGATCTTGCTCCAACACCCTCACTCTCAGTGAATGTTTAAGGATGTATACCATGTACAAAAACGTACACGGTGCTAGGTTATGGCAGAGTTCTTGTTACAAACATGCGTTGTCCAGAAACACAGTATAGTGTTCTCTGTGGTTGAGTCTCCGCCAGTTTTGTTTTTTTAAGAATTGTTTATTTCATTTTATTTATAAAAATTATTATTTAATTTGACCAGAAAGAGACAGTGTGAGAGAGAGAGAGAGAGAGAGAGAGAGAGAGAGCAAAAGTGAGAAAGCAAGCAGCAAAGTCCAGGACTCGAACCACGGTTGGCCATGTGTGAGTTCAGGGCCTTAACCACCACGTCAGATGCTGGCCCAGTCTCCACCAGTTTAAAATGTAAGAACCTCGATCGCCAGATACCTTCCTTCTCTCCAGAGCCCTCGGCTAAAAAACACATTCTCTTTGCATGTGTGCTGTTCCTTCTGGGACAATCTCATGCACTTCCGAGACTCCTATTTCAGGCCGACATGATCGCATATCATGTCATTTTCCTTTTTAAAGAATTCTTTATTTAATTGTATTTATCATTATCATTATCTTTTAAAATTTGCTCCAGGGCATGTGTGCTCACCAGAGAAAGACAAAAAGAGAGAGAGAGAGATAAAGCCAGCTGCCAGGTCCAAGACTCGAACCACAGTTAACCATGTAGGAGTCCAGCGCCTTAACTGCCTCTGACTGAGCCGGACTCATCATTTAAGATTAATGTGAAAGCTTGACCATTTGTTTATTCATTTTTATTTGTTTTAGTCGATAATAAAATTCAAACAATAGAGTCAGCATCGTCCAGAGCCTTTTGCCTTCTTTTCTAAGAAGGATATTCTGTCAGACTTACCTCCTTGGTTTAGAAGTGCATGAAATTTTGGATTTTGTTTTTCTTTTGAGTTGTTGATAGCTTCAGCAATTATTTTGTCATAGAATGGTTATTTGCATAAGTTCAATAATACAAATAGTACCTGTGGCCTTGCATAAGAAATTGAATTCTGATGGAGCTTTCTGCACATAACAGACTAAATTGAGATTTACCTCATTTTTCTTGCAAATAAGTTAGTTTATATTTCTCTGTAGTAAAAGGGGGAATGGAGAGAGGAAAAAATATTTCAGTTGAAAATTATAGTACACTTGTGACTAGATTCTAGCTTTGTCCATATTTTTAGTTTAAGATCTTTTGTGAATCAATAAAACGTGGGGGGAAAAGTTTAATATGGAATGGAGGGGAAAGGAAAAGGGGAAGAAAAAATCAACTCAAATTATGCTTAATTGACAAAAACTATGAGAAGCTATTTGCTGATGATAACGTACAACGTAATATTTTTGTCTTGACTGACATGCATGGTATTTGTGCTGGAAAAAGAAATATTGTATGCTATAAAGACATGATTAAATGTAAATAAATAAGAAAAATAAATTGTAAAGTATCAGTTAAAAAAAAGGCAAGATAACAAAGAGATCAGAAGATAGTCATGTTCATAGCAGCAATATTCACACTAGCCAAGAGATGGGAATGTCTAGAAACAGATGACTGGAAAAATGACACGTTTACATGCACACTCACATGTAATTTACACACAATGGAATATTATGCAGCCTTAAAAAAGGGGAGAATTCCTATCTCATGCTACAACATGGATGAACCTTGAGGACGGACGTCATGCTAATTGAAAGAAGCCAGTCACAAAAATACAAATGCTGTAGCATTCACGTAATATGAGCTATCTAAAGGAGTCAGATTCATAGAGATAGAAAGTAGACAGATGGTGACCAGGAGCAGAGTGGAGGAGGCAAGGGGGTTACTTCTTTTTTATTATTACTTTTTTTTTGAGAGGTTTTTGCTATAGGGCGCATGAACTCACCAGAAAGACAGAGAGAGACAGAGAGACAGAAAGCGAGAAATAACCCCTCAGGGAGGATGGCCAGGCCACAATCCCTTCTCCTCCATTCTCCTCTTAGGATCTTAGGCTTGCATGCACACGTGCCTGGCGTGAGTTTACGCCACCAGGTCTGGGACTCGAACCGCGGTCAACTACATGGGAGTTCAGTGACATAGCCATTACGCTAACTGCTGGTCCTTTTCTTTTTTTAAATCTTTTTTATTTTTTTAAGGGGATTACTTTTTAATGGGTTTGGAGATTGAGTGTTATAAGATAAAAGTTGTAGAGATTTGTCATAACACTGTAAGTAATATTTATCACTGCAGCACTGAACACATGAATATGGTTAAGATGGTAAAGTTTATGTCTTTTATCATAATAAAAAAGTGATAATAATTGCAAAAAAAATAAAATAAGTACACTGCCTTTTGAAATCACGACCACCAAACGAAGTATCTGTGGTTCCTTTTGTGGCTTGGTTACATAACCTAAACTGCTGTGAGCTGTGTGGAATATAAGAAAATGGATGTGGAGTGATAGAGATAGGAAGCAGCAAAGCCTATGTACATGTACAATACCATATATGCAAGAGGCTTTCAAAAGTATTGAGAGATTTACCTCATTTTTCTTGCAAATAAGTTAGTTTATATTTCTCTGTAGTAAAAGGGGGAATGGAGAGAGGAAAAAATATTTCAGTTGAAAATTATAGTACACTTGTGACTAGATTCTAGCTTTGTCCATATTTTTAGTTTAAGATCTTTTGTGAATCAATAAAACGTGGGGGGAAAAGTTTAATATGGAATGGAGGGGAAAGGAAAAGGGGAAGAAAAAATCAACTCAAATTATGCTTAATTGACAAAAACTATGAGAAGCTATTTGCTGATGATAACGTACAACGTAATATTTTTGTCTTGACTGACATGCATGGTATTTGTGCTGGAAAAAGAAATATTGTATGCTATAAAGACATGATTAAATGTAAATAAATAAGAAAAATAAATTGTAAAGTATCAGTTAAAAAAAAGGCAAGATAACAAAGAGATCAGAAGATAGTCATGTTCATAGCAGCAATATTCACACTAGCCAAGAGATGGGAATGTCTAGAAACAGATGACTGGAAAAATGACACGTTTACATGCACACTCACATGTAATTTACACACAATGGAATATTATGCAGCCTTAAAAAAGGGGAGAATTCCTATCTCATGCTACAACATGGATGAACCTTGAGGACGGACGTCATGCTAATTGAAAGAAGCCAGTCACAAAAATACAAATGCTGTAGCATTCACGTAATATGAGCTATCTAAAGGAGTCAGATTCATAGAGATAGAAAGTAGACAGATGGTGACCAGGAGCAGAGTGGAGGAGGCAAGGGGGTTACTTCTTTTTTATTATTACTTTTTTTTTGAGAGGTTTTTGCTATAGGGCGCATGAACTCACCAGAAAGACAGAGAGAGACAGAGAGACAGAAAGCGAGAAATAACCCCCCAGGGAGGATGGCCAGGCCACAATCCCTTCTCCTCCATTCTCCTCTTAGGATCTTAGGCTTGCATGCACACGTGCCTGGCGTGAGTTTACGCCACCAGGTCTGGGACTCGAACCGCGGTCAACTACATGGGAGTTCAGTGACATAGCCATTACGCTAACTGCTGGTCCTTTTCTTTTTTTAAATCTTTTTTATTTTTTTAAGGGGATTACTTTTTAATGGGTTTGGAGATTGAGTGTTATAAGATAAAAGTTGTAGAGATTTGTCATAACACTGTAAGTAATATTTATCACTGCAGCACTGAACACATGAATATGGTTAAGATGGTAAAGTTTATGTCTTTTATCATAATAAAAAAGTGATAATAATTGCAAAAAAAATAAAATAAGTACACTGCCTTTTGAAATCACGACCACCAAACGAAGTATCTGTGGTTCCTTTTGTGGCTTGGTTACATAACCTAAACTGCTGTGAGCTGTGTGGAATATAAGAAAATGGATGTGGAGTGATAGAGATAGGAAGCAGCAAAGCCTATGTACATGTACAATACCATATATGCAAGAGGCTTTCAAAAGTATTGAAGCGTTCTTAGGATTTCTATACTAGTAGTGAGAATGGGGTTATGGTCTGCTCTGCTTTTTCTTAACTAAAAATAGCATGATAGAAGGTGGGCCATGCATTTCCTGGCCACAGTACTTAAGTCACAGAGAGTCCTTTGACCCAATTCCTGCATGAGATGCCATTCCTGAAGAGACGTTAGGAAAACGTTGGGGACTCTTTTCTTTTGCGATTTAATTTGAGAGGATAAAGGATGGATCTGCTGACCCATGTCAGATCCCCATGAAGCCTGAGGATGAGACCTAGATGTGGAAGAAGAAAGAGTCAAACCGAGATGTGGGGAGAAACTAGATCATAACAACTTTCTAAAAAAATCTCACACTGAACCTTCAGCCAGCTAAATGTGCTTGAAAGAATTGTTTTCTCTGACTTAAACTGAAAATGATTTCTACCCAGAATAATGTTTCTATGACATCCTGAGATGGTAGTTTTAATTATTTCTGCTTTACGTGACATTTGGAAAGTGCTGAGCAGACATTTGCTGTATTAATAGGCTATACTATTTATCTGATCACATTTGCTTAAACTTGAAAGCCCTCATAGTAGAGGTGGGTAATTCCTATTTCAGAGTTAATGAGAATAAAAGGCAAAGCATCAAACATGACCAAATTATTATCGTTGTAATAACTGCACCAATATATTTTGATAGGAAACTATGATAGGAACACTTAAATTTAAAATGAACATGCGACATGGCATGGCAAGTTTTAAAAATCTGTTCAGAACTGATATAGAGAAGCTAGTAATCACCAGTGTTTTTAACTTGGAATATAGTGTGCTATGTACCATAAGGGGTGTGTATGTGTGTGTGTGTGTGCATGTACATATATATGTGTTTACATGTATCTGTGTCATTCTTGGCTCAAAGAAAAATTCAGAGATAGTTATATAGAAATATTAAAGATATTGATCTGAAAATGACCAACGATTGATTAAGCTCACTCACACAACTTTCTCTCCCTCCCTTCCTATTTTACAGCCAATAACAAAATAACTTGCTTTAGGTTTAAATCTGGGCACCGCAATATCTTACTCACTAGCCACAGGTTGGTATCGAGCATTTAAAATATGACTAGTTCAAACTAAGGACTATGGTAAATAAAAACTTCACATTGGGCTTCAAAGACTCAGTATTCAACAAATATGTACTATATCTCAACAGCTTTATATCAATTACACGTTAAGATGTTATTTTGGTTATACTTACTATAAATATATTATTGGAACCAGCAGTCAGCGTAATGGCTATGTTGCTGGTCTCCCACATAGTCAGCTGCAGTTTGCGTCCCAGACCTGGTGGCTTAAACTCATGCCAGGCGCGTGTGCGTGCGTGCCCAAGATCCTGAGAGGAGAATGGAGGAGAGGGGATTGCGGCATGGACAACCCCCCTGGGGGGTGATTTCTCGCTTTTTGTCTCTGTCTCTCTCTGTCTGTCTGGCGAGTGCACGCGCCCTATAGCAAAAACCTCTCAAAAAATAAAAATAAAAATTTATTATTAAAATTATTTTTACCCAGTTCTTTAACTTTTCTTCAGTGAGAGAGATAGAGACAGAGACAGATAGCCAGGCATCCCTAACAGAGTCTTCATGCCATGACCCAAGGCTTCCCCCAACCAGCCCGGTGTCTCAGGGAAGTCCTGGGGCACAAACCCAGGCCCTTTTCCATGTGGGTTCAAGTGTATAACCACTGTGCTACCATCTGGCCCCACCTTTAATGTTGAATGGGGCTTGGACGAAATATTACCACCATGCCTTCTGCTAGGCCTGACCCTAAAGTTTTTTAACTTTTACATTTTTTGGTCAGAGGATGTGTGCTCTCATCAGATAGAGAAGGAGAGTCAGAAAGCAACCCCTCACTGGGGCATTGTCACCCTACAATTTTTTTTCTTTTCCATTTCTCCATTGGGATTTGAGGCATGCCCTCACACACACACACACACACACACACACACACGATGTTTTTCATGCCACCTTGCCAGGATTTCAGGCTGGCCCTGTGAGCCCCAGCTCACTTAACCACTAGGCTGTGGGACCATCCCACCATTCTATTTCTAAGAATAGCAAAATAAGAGCCAAAAATGATCATTTATTTTTGCCTTACTAATAACAATTCAAGGAATCCTTCCATCCATGAGCAGTTAACCGCATGTGTGACCTGTGTTACATTTATACTGAACAGTGCTGGTCTAGATCAGAGAGTTTTAGGTTATGGAAAGACCTGAGTGATTTCATGCATAAAAAGATTAATATGATAGGGACCAGCAGTTAGCGTAACGGCTATGTCCTGGACTTCCATGTAGTCAACAGCAGTTTGAGTCTCAGACCCGGTGGCTTAAACTCACGCTGGGCGCGTGTGTGTGCATGCCCAAGATCCCGAGAGGAGAATGGAGGAGAAGGGATTACAGTGTGGCCATCCT
>NW_006159752.1:1685371-1688726 GCF_000334495.1 Tupaia belangeri chinensis
AAAAAAAAAAAAAAAAATGAATTTGATAGTGTTAAGTGTCTGAACAAAAGAGCTAGTTTCTACCAATAACTTCCAGAATTCCTGGTTTCCTGTCCATGATCTTATCAACGTAGCATTATCTATGCCAAGACCCACTTTTGCTGCAATTCTTCAAAATCAGTGTTTTAAAGATATGTAATACATTGCTTATAGATGGAAGAATTCCTTGAATTATTATTAGTAAGACCAAAATAAACTATCATTTAGCTTTTTTTTTTTTTTTTTTTTTTTACTATCCTTAGAAATGGGATGCTGGGCTGGCCCCATAGCCTAGTGGTTAAGTGAGCTGGGGCTCACATGGCCAACCACAGATGAAATGCTGGCGAGGTGGCATGAAAAACATCGTGTGTGTGAACGTGCATGCCTCAAATCCCAACAGAGTGGAGAAATGGAAGAAGAAAGAACTGTAGGGTGACGGTGCCCCAGTGAGGGGTTGCTCTCTGCCTCTCTCTATCTGATGAGAGTACATATCCTCTGACCAATAAAAGTTAAAAAAAAAAAATAAGATAGGGCCCACCAGGTGGCCTGGTGGTTAAGGCACTGAACTCCCTCATGACTAATTACAGTTCAAGTCCCGGATCTGGCTGCTTGCTTGCTCTCTTTGCCTCTTTTTCTGTCTCTCTCTAGTGAGCACACATGCCCTATACCCAAATTTAAAACAATAATAATTATGAATAAAATTGAATAATTCATTCTTTTTTTAAAATGCTAGGAGAAATATGATGCAGTTTTCAGAAAAAAATTATAATAATAAATAAGTCTTGTATAAAATACATTTAATACAGCCTTTTAAAGTTAATTGAAAAGCTGCAGTACTTACAGCACGACTTTGTTCAAATATGTGATACATTATGGGGATTTCATGTTTGAAAAGTAGTCTTATTATAGCTAGTCTTATTACAGCACTTATGAAAATGAAACATAATTGTCATCATTTGTTTAGGATGCCATCACAAATACTCGCTGTATGAGACGCTTGTATATTTCGGGTGTTGAATTTTCACAAATTTACAAAGTTCTTAGTGTATGTTTCTATTAGACAAATAGTTCCTGTAAAATTGTTTTACGTTTATATTTGATTACAATTGATAACAAAACATTATGTTGGTCAAACTCCTTTTACATTTACGTAAACCAGAGACTAATGATTCACAGCAGAATATATACAGAGTAGAATAATTCATGGGGCATACATGTGGGTGTCTCCACATAGCTGCTAAAAGCTCAAATTTCTAAAAAGAAATACTGGCATACAGACACACAGAGTTGTAATCCTACTTTTGATGTATGTAGTTGTAATGTTCCAAAATAAAACTTGAAGATAACATAAAATATTCTCTGTTCTCCTTTTACAAGCAAACCCAGAAATGAGAACTTTTTGGTAAGTGTATTTCTTCTCTGAGCTAGAGACAGAGAGGGAGGTAAAGCATCCCCCACAGGCTCTTGACACTGCAACATACCTGTAACCTCAGCAAGCCCAGGAAAAAAAAAAAAAAATGAATATGATAGGGTTAAGTGTCTGAACAAAAGAGCTAGTTTCTACCAATAACTTCCAGAATTTCTGGTTTCCTGTCCATGATCTTATCAACGTAGCATTATCTATGCCAAGACCCACTTTTGCTGCAATTCTTCAAAATCAGTGTTTTAAAGATATGTAATACATTGCTTATAGATGGAAGAATTCCTTGAATTATTATTAGTAAGACCAAAATAAACTATCATTTAGCTCTTTTTTTTTTTTTTTTTTTTTTACTTTCCTTTGGCCCCATAGCCTAGTGGTTAAGTGAGCTGGGGCTCACATGGCCAACCACAGATGAAATGCTGGCGAGGTGGCATGAAAAACATCGTGTGTGTGAACGTGCATGCCTCAAATCCCAACAGAGTGGAGAAATGGAAGAAGAAAGAACTGTAGGGTGACGGTGCCCCAGTGAGGGGTTGCTCTCTGCCTCTCTCTATCTGATGAGAGTACATATCCTCTGACCAATAAAAGTTAAAAAAAAAAAAAGATAGGGCCCACCCGGTGGCCTGGTGGTTAAGGCACTGAACTCCCTCATGACTAATTACAGTTCAAGTCCCGGATCTGGCTGCTTGCTTGCTCTCTTTGCCTCTTTTTCTGTCTCTCTCTAGTGAGCACACATGCCCTATACCCAAATTTAAAACAATAATAATTATGAATAAAATTGAATAATTCATTCTTTTTTTAAAATGCTAGGAGAAATATGATGCAGTTTTCAGAAAAAAATTATAATAATAAATAAGTCTTGTATAAAATACATTTAATACAGCCTTTTAAAGTTAATTGAAAAGCTGCAGTACTTACAGCACGACTTTGTTCAAATATGTGATACATTATGGGGATTTCATGTTTGAAAAGTAGTCTTATTATAGCTAGTCTTATTACAGCACTTATGAAAATGAAACATAATTGTCATCATTTGTTTAGGATGCCATCACAAATACTCGCTGTATGAGACGCTTGTATATTTCGGGTGTTGAATTTTCACAAATTTACAAAGTTCTTAGTGTATGTTTCTATTAGACAAATAGTTCCTGTAAAATTGTTTTACGTTTATATTTGATTACAATTGATAACAAAACATTATGTTGGTCAAACTCCTTTTACATTTACGTAAACCAGAGACTAATGATTCACAGCAGAATATATACAGAGTAGAATAATTCATGGGGCATACATGTGGGTGTCTCCACATAGCTGCTAAAAGCTCAAATTTCTAAAAAGAAATACTGGCATACAGACACACAGAGTTGTAATCCTACTTTTGATGTATGTAGTTGTAATGTTCCAAAATAAAACTTGAAGATAACATAAAATATTCTCTGTTCTCCTTTTACAAGCAAACCCAGAAATGAGAACTTTTTGGTAAGTGTATTTCTTCTCTGAGCTAGAGACAGAGAGGGAGGTAAAGCATCCCCCACAGGCTCTTGACACTGCAACATACCTGTAACCTCAGCAAGCCCAGGTCATTGCATGTGCCTGCCTGGGGCACTCGGAGGTCTCCAGACACAAATGGATCTCTTCCAGGTCCAGGCCCAAGACCTTTTAAAATTCAATTAAAAGTACTAAATTTTTTTTTGAACAATGAAATTGTTTAATACTTCAAATAATGTTTTTTGTCTTTTTTTTGTTTTTTTTTGTTTTGTTTTGTTTTTGTCAGGAATCCAGCAGGTGGCATGGTGGTTAAGGCGCTAAACTACCACATGGCTGACTGTGGTACAATGTGGTACAAGACCCAGACCTGGTGACTTGAAATTCACACCAGCCATGTGTGTGTGTGTGTGTGTGTGTGTGTGTGTG
>NW_006159752.1:1688755-1695732 GCF_000334495.1 Tupaia belangeri chinensis
GGAGAATGGATCGCCCAAGGGGGTGATTTCTTTTTCCCTTTCACCATCTCTTTCTGGCAAGTATATATGCCCTATGGCAAAAACCTAAAATAAATAAATTAATTAATTAATAATAAAAATTAACTGGCAGCACATGTACAGGAAATCTGCCTCTTCTGGTAAGGACTGGGTTAGAAGGTACTGATCACAGAGCTTAAACCTAGACAAAAATCTACCGTCTTTTACGCTGGCCTCTTCACTCCTGCTCCATGCTCAGAGGTAATTGTTGGAGTTATCCTCTGTCTATACCACCTCCAGGCTGTTTATCATCACTTAACAAATTGTACAGAGCACTTATCTTGTGCCAGCCGTTCTCTGATGAACACAAATGAGAAAAAAACAAGCTCCCATTTCTGAGGGATTTAAATTTGAATGTAGAAAGAAAAAAGGAAAACATAACCAACAGTAGACATGATGTCGATTTACAAAACTGTAATGTTATAGAAAATGACAAATGAAGAGTAGGCGACAAGCGACTGTTCTGGTGCTGCGATTTTACCTAGGTGCTTTACGACGGGGATACAGACACTGGTCATGTTAGACGAGTGATTTTGTAGTATAATGAAACATTATCATCTTATACATGAAAAATAAAACAAAATATTCAAAAAAAAGAGAAAAAAATGGTGATACTTAAGACCTGCGAAGGATGAGGGCGTTAGCCATTCAATATTTGGGAAGTGAATCTAGACAGAAAGGAGATCTAGTATCAAAGAGCCTAAGTGCAGACTGAGTCTCCAAGTATTCAAGAAATAGCAAGAAAACCCATATAGCTGCAGCAGGGTGAGCAGGGAAAGCTGTCGAGAGAGGGATGAGAGGTAGCAGAGGGCCGACCTGTGCAGCATCGGGGCGTGGGGGAATAGTACATAGACTTTGACCTGTGCTATAGTGAGATAAGAATCCATTATGGATCTTTGGGCAATTGATTTAAATGAGTAACATGGGCGGCTCCATTCCAAATTGACTATAGGGAATAAAGGACAGGAGCAAAAAGTTGTCAGCAGAGGCGAGAGAAGAGGATGGCTTGAATCCAGGTGGTGGCAATGGAAGCAGTAAGCTTTGATTGCCTCTGGGTACACTCTCAAAGTATACCCAGACAGGATTCTCTAATAGCTTAAACATGGGTAAGAGAAAAAGACCTCACAGCTAAGGCCAGCCTTCGGGTCTCACTAGTTAGAAGGCTGGAGTTGCTGTCCACTGACAAGGGAAAAGCTGAGGAAGAGCAGTCTTGAGTCTTGTCAAGTCCCAGACCTGGCAGGACTCTCACTTTCTGTCTCTCTGTCTCTCTCTGGTCAAATTAAAAAATAATAACAATACACAAAATGAAATAAATATTTGAAAAAAGTTTAAAAGAAAAAGAAGTTGTTTTCAGTTAGCGGGCGATCTGAAACTGTGAGACTTCCATTCAATAAAGAAATTATAGGTTTTATAGCAAAGTAAAGCAAATGAAACAAACCAAATACCAACTTAGCTAATAAGCTAACAACAACAACAACAAAAAAAACCTGCAAAAAAATCCTATAGTACAATAAAAACCTCTCATTAATATAAATGCCAAAATATGAAAGAGACCTCAAAGTTTAAGAAAAATGTGCATTTTGTAAAAACCTCCTATAGATTTTAAATTTTTTGCACAAAATAAACTTATTATTTTAATTTCACTTTTTATGAATTTTTGAAGTCCTCCATAGATTTTCTGATCAGTAGTTAACTCCTTTTCTAGCTTTTCTTTATTTGAAGTTTCAGCAACTTAAGTCCCATGGACCAAATCTGGCCCGCCACCTGTTTTTGTAAATAGTTTTATTGGAACACAACCACGGCTCTTGTCAAACTACGAAAGAGTGGAGTAGTTGGGATCAATACTATGTAGCCTGTGAAAACTAAAGGGTTTACTACTTAGCTCCTTTAAGGCGTCTTGTCAACCCTTGTTCCATATCACTACAACAGCCCCACAACTGTTCTCTTTCAAACCATAGAATTTTTATCACCTTCTAATTTACTGTTACATTTAACAGTTGTAAAGCGAACTGAGTCTAAATAAAGTTTGTTAAAATAGCTGCTCTTCTTTCTTTATAATTTTTTAGGAGATTTTGTCTTAGGATGTGTGTGCCCACCAGATGAGAGAGAGAGAGAGAGACAGTAAGAGGGAAAGTGAGAAATCACCCCTCAGGGGGGATGGCCGCAGTGCCATCTCTTCACCTCCATTCTCCTCCCAGGATCTTGGGCATACACACACATGTGCCTGGCATGAATTCTAAGTCACCAGGTCCTGGACTAAAATAGCAGCCAGTAATATGGAAGTCCTGCAATGTAACTGCTATGCCATCTGCTGGCCCTGCTCTTCTGTTTTTTACCGTTGGTCTTAATTCACATTTTAAGGTCAGACTTATGATATCTAAGATAGGTAAAAGATAAAAGACTACTGTTTATATTCATTCATCTCCTCCATGCATTTCACAAATCTTTGTTCCTCCATAAGAAGAAAAGATAACAGATACATTTTTGCAATTATGTGTCTTGATCCAGGAAAAAAATGTTATATCAAGATTTTTTCTACTATTATATATATATGTGTGTGTGTGTATACATATATATATAATATTCAATATATATATATTACATGTAGGAGAATTTTAATTAAAAATCTCAAGCACTATTGAATATTCCTGACAAGAATATTTTAGCTTTTTATTACTGAATATGCCATTTTGACACCTGTATGATTAGAAGTTTTTAAATTTAAAAATCTCCAGCAAGATCAGAGAATGTCTAGGATAAAAGTGCCATTCAAAGGACTAAAACCCTTAAGATTTATGATGCAATAGAGAGAGAATACTTCCTTCTTCATAAAAAAAAGACATGCAATAGAACTCTTAACTGCAGTATAATTCTCTCCAAAGACAAATCAAATCTATTACTACGTGATTTTTGTAACACATTCAGTTCTCTAAGATTTTCTGAGAGTGGGGCAGTGCACAGTTTTCCACAAAGGAGAAGTGCAGCATTACATGCTATTATTTGTTTATCTGTAAATGTTTTGAGTAGGCATAATAAGCCACAGCGTCTTATGAACCTGTAGTAAACAGAGATCTGAATAGTATATCACCGCGGAGTCTGGGGCAGCCTTTGGAGAAATACCATCCTAAGCCTGAAGAGAGCCGGAAAGATGGCAGAAGTTCTTTCTTGTTCTTATGCAATGACCATCTGATAACCTCTAGGAATATATCAAATACATGTAAGGAAAGATGATCACCTCCCTTTCAGAGGAGGTACCTGGAAGAGGTTGAAATCAGCTCTTTTGAACCATAGAAACACAAGAAGCGGCCGTGGCTGTTTCCAGAGCTATAACCACGGGTCAGCTGAGTTATTTATTTAGAAGTCTACTCATTATATTTAACAACAGGAAATACTGTTGCAGGTCATCATATGGGAAAAGATGTTAGATAACTAAAGAGCAGACTACAGTGGAGGGTTCTCTAAAGTATAAAAGTTGTCAGAATCAAAACGGAGTCACTTTTGCTAACTTCGGTCAAAATTCTAGCAATAACAAATCAATAGAGCTGGAGGAGGCGGTGGAGAGGAGAGGAGGCCCACACATGTGTACGTTAATAACAAGAACGCTCACAAGACTCTGCTGGAAGCACAGCCGTGTACAAAGGTCACTGCAACCTTGAACTTCTGCAAGGACATCCGCCAGTAGTTGCCTCTTCAAGCTCAGACTAATTTTGCTGCTCTTGTTATTGATCCCATAGTCAAGGACTATTTATCAGAACAACTTAGGTGGTCCTCTTGTTTTCACCTTAACAATTTCCTTGCCTCAGCCTCTTGGATATGCCTGTGGTCTTAATTGCTGTCACATACTGGGCTGCAAATCCCCTGCCCACTCCCAAATTATTATTATTATTATTATTATTATTATTATTATTTAGAATCTTTGTTATGCAGGATGTCAAAAGGAACAGGAACACAGCATGCATTATAACCAAGAGGTCAAGCCCACCAGTGACCGCGTAGAAGAGCAGCTGAGTGCTGTATCCTCTCAGAATATCCAGACCTTACCTATCTACTATGTACTAAGAACTCTCCTGCAAGCACTGAAAATCCTTGGAGCGATGATCTTTATGAGCCACCAAAATACAGCTGGGTATGGCAGGTTGGTGCTCAGTAATCCATCAGGTGCTGGCAAGAACACAGAATTCGAATGTTCTCAGTTTGCTGATGGGAAGGCACACTAGAAAATAATTTGTCAGCTTCTAATAAAGGTACACATAAAGGTGTCCTGGATATCAGAAAATCCACTCTTAGATATTTATCTGTGAGAAGCTGACTCTTAGGAACATTCAAAAATCTGTGCTTAAATATCTCTAGCAATCATATTCTAATGGTTGAAAACTGCAAATGGGCTAAGTGTTTTTTGCTTTTTTTTTTAAAGAAAACTTCCTTTATTGCTCGAGGGCCTATAGCCAAGACAGAGCGAGAGAGAGAGAGAGAGAGAGAGAGAAAGTCACCCCACAATGGAGCATATTCACATCACAATCCGTTTTCCTCATTTCATCAGAACTTGGGGTACACATACACAAGTGCCTGGCACATTTTCAAGTCACCTGGGCTGGGATTTGAACTGTGAGCAGCCACGTGGGATTCAAAGCCTTATCCATGGCACTTGACAGCTGCACTGTGGGATGGGCCACCTAACTATCTTGTTTGTAATCTAGTAATAGATAAAGACTTTGTTTCTAATTGTAAATTATTGCAGATGCCCTTTATGAAGCTGATGAAATGTCCTTATATTATTAGCTTGTCAATAGTTTTTATAATGAATGGGGATTGATTTTTAATGATTTTTTAGCATCTATTGAGATAATCATATGGTTTTACTTATTTAATATATTGATATGGTAAATTACATTGATTTATTTTCAACAGTTAAATGATCCTTGCATGCCCAGGGGTGGAAACAAACTTTGTTATGGTCTATTATTTATATTATGGCTTTTGTTTACAAAAATTATTTTGATTAATGTTATGTCTGTGTTACAGAGTGCCTTTAATTGGATTTTCTTGAAATGTTTTTCTCTGGTTTTGGTAGCAGGGTAATTATGACCTCATAAAATTAATTGGAGAATAACATCTCCTCTTATGTTTTCAGAAAGAGCTTACGCACACTTTTTATTATTTCTTCCTTAAGTGTTATTCAGAATTCAACAATGGAGTCATTCGTGAATGCCATTTTCATCTTCGGATGCTTTTGAATATAGGTCAATTTCTCTAGTACACATAGACTATTTGAGTTATTTATTTCTTCCTCATGAACTTTGATACTTTGCCGTTTTCAAGGAATTTGTCCATTTCACTTAAGACATAAGGGCCTACTCTACTAAAAATGTTTTTAAATTTCCCTGTGACTTCCACTTTTATTTATGGTTTATTGAAAAGCGTGTGGTGTTATTTCCAAATATTTTGGGATATTTTACATGTATTTCTACAATTGATTTCTAACCTAATTCCACCACATCCAGAAAACAGTTTATTGTTTTTCAGTTTCTAAGAAATGTATTATGATCTGTTTTATGGCTTATAATATAGGCTATCTTGGTGAATAATCCATGTGCCCTTCAAAAGAATATTTGTTATCTTCCTATTATATTGACTATTCTATGAATGCATTTATCTCAAATGTGTTGGTGGTGTTTTTCAGGTCTTTCATACCCTAATTTTCTACTTGGTCAGTCAATTACTGAGAGAGAGATCTTAATATTCTGTACTGTAATTGGAATTTAACTATTGTTCCTTTCATTCTCAACACATTTTGCTTTATGTATTATGAAGCTCTATTATTAGGTGCATATACATTTCAGACTGTTATGGCTCTTTGATGATTTAAGCTGCTTACTATTATTAAATAAAATATTCTTAATGTTCATTGTTCTGAAATATATATTTTTTTTCTTTTTTTAGATTTTTATTTGTTTTGTTTTGCTAAAGGGTACGTGTGCTCACTGAGGGAGACAGAGAAACTGAAAGAAGAAGTGAGAAATCACCCCTCTGGGGTGATGGCCATGCTGTAATCCCTTCTCCATTCTCCTCTTGAGTGTCGAGCATTCATGCTCATGCACACAACATATTTTACAAGCCACTGGTCCAAGATTTGAACTGCAGCGCTTTCAACCATGTGGGAGTCCAACGCTTTAACCACCACAGCATCTGCTGGCCCTCTGAAACATACTTTGTCTGTTTTTATTATAGAAAATCCAGCTTTCTTCTCCCTACTGCCTACCTAGTCTTCTTTTAAACTTTCTATCATGAACTTACATGTATCTTGGTATTTTCTTAAATGTTTAATTTTTTATTTTTAATTTTAATCTGTTTTATACATTCAATCACTATACATCACTTAGCTTATAAAGTAATACATCTTCATATTTTAATCATTTTTGATAAGTCACTTTATATCTCTCTGTCTTGGTTTTCTTCTTTGTTAACGATATAATGATACAGGGCTGGCAGGTGGCATGGTGGTTAAGGTGCTGGACTCCCTCATGGTCCACTGTGGTTTAAGTCCCAGACCTGGAGGCTTGCTCTTTCACTCCCCTAACCCCCATCTCTCTCTGATCAAATTAAAGAATAGTCAAGATAAATAAAATTAAATAAATAATTCTTTTTTTAAAAAAAGATACAGTGATGGGACCAGCAGTTAGCATAATGGCTATGTCACTGGACTCCCACGTAGTCAACTGCAGTTCAAGTCCTGGACCCAGTGGCTTAAACTTATGCCGGGCACATGTGCGTGCATGCCCAAGATCCCGGGAGGAGAATGGAGGAGAAGGGATTGTGGCGAGGCCATCCCTCCTGGTGGGTGATTTCTCACTTTCTGTCTCTCTGTCTCTCTCTGTCTGTCTGGAGAGCATACGCATCCTATAGCAAAAACCTCTCCAAAA
>NW_006159752.1:1696545-1736312 GCF_000334495.1 Tupaia belangeri chinensis
AAGCCCAACGCCTCCTAAAGCAAAAACCTCTCCAAAAAAAAAAAAAAAAGATACAGTGATACCTGACATCTTTACCTCCTAGGACTGCATAATTAACCAAACTGTCTGATTCTTTGCGTTTATGTAACCTAGTTTTATGTTCAATGTGTTATCCTTTGATTAGAAAATAAATCCAAATAGCTTTTTAAAATGCAAGAGTATTTTGAAGAGCAGTCATAAGGACCTAGGATAATTGTGTGTTGCGTACATAATATTGGAGGAATGTTCAGAAACAAACATTTTGAGATGTATCATTTTCAAAACTAAAGATAATAATAGGTATAGAAAAGGACAGAAACGTCGTAATGGTTGTAATCTGAGCAGCTCTTTCTTGCCAATTATCTGTTCTTTACACCAGGTACTTCGTCACTGAAATTCACGTGATGCAGAAGATTAATAAGATGTGCCCACTTACATCCTATGATGTTTTACTTTACTATTATAGACATTAAAGAACTAACAGTGATACAGATTTTTCATCACACTGCACTAAGAAAGCTATTCCATGGGGAATGAAAAACACACAAAGCTTGTGTGTGCATATGCCCCGACTCCCAACGAGATGACGAAATGCCCGAGGTGTGGCATGACCGCACTTCACTGGGCGGTGCCTTCTCCCTCTGTCTATCCATCAGTCTCTGGTGAGTGCAAATGCCCTCTGGCAACTTCAAAAAAAAATTAAGACTGGACTATTAATATTATTACCTTCTGACTTAAACAATATGCCAAATTACAAACAAAAAGAATTTGACTCCCAGCTTTGGGAAAGATGTAGTTTCTGATTTGATTTGTTCAGAGTCTGGTGAACTGTGTTTAATTCTGGGATATCAACTTGCAATGGTATGTTGGATCAAGGGCCCAAAAGCAGGAGGAGCATGTCTCGGTATCTTCAGGTAGGAGGTACTTCATTGTGTGAGACAAAGTTGAACTGATGGTTAATTTGAACCATGTAGTTTATTAGTTTCAACTTATTTCCCTCAACTGGACGAAAGGCTATCGTTTGGAAGAGAGATTATATTTATACTGTATCACCACACGAGGTAGACCTGAGAGCAATGAGAAGTTGTTTTCTTTTTAACAGATCTAAGCTAAATATCGAAAATAATATTAAAATAGTGAAAGCCATTCAATGATACAGTCGAACACTACCGGACACAGTAAATATTTAATTATCATGGCAATGAGTCAAAAAATGAAAATGGAGGTTTAAAAGACAGCTAAGGATATTGATTTAAAATCTGTTCTAACCTTGATAATCTGATTCTATTATTCTAGGATGACCTTCCAGATACTTTAGCTTCCTAGTATTTTCCTGCTAAGGATAGGAATAGTGGGGCCTCAGAGGTTGTAGATAATTATAAAGAGCTAGTGATGTCCACCAAAACTGTTTAGTTAGACGTTTCAGAGCTGACCCTATAGCCCAATGGTTAAGAGAACCATGTCCTGCATGGCCAACTGCAGCTTAAATCCTGGTTCCAAAGGCATGGAAAACACCCTGGGGTGTGGCTTTGCATATCCCACATTCCAACAGGATGGAGAAATGGTGGAAAAAGGATTGCTGTGTGACCATGCCCCCTTTGGGGAATGCATTCTCTCTTTCTGTCTCGGTCTGTCTCCCTTTCTCTTCTCTCTCAAAGAAACACACACCTCTGGCAGCAGTTAAAAGCAGAGGAAAATGAAAAAAAATTTTTTTACCCTCTTAAATGTTTCTTGAAGACTCCACATTTTGAGAGATGATACCATTTTTGCAATTCTGGTAGGTAGAAAAGTCTTAGAGTGGCACAGCTCTCTATGCTACCAAGACTTAGAAATTTCCTTTACTTCTCATTTTCATTATAACAAAATATGTCTTAACATTGACATCAGTTTTGAAAAACACTTAAGGGTAGCGATTTTGTAACATATTGTGTTGCGATAAAGCTTTCTAGTACTTTTCTTTTATTTGTTATAGGGTATATGAACTTGCTGGAGAGAGAGGGAGAAAGGGAAAAGGAGAAATCATCCCCGGAGAGAAGACAGCCATGCCATAATTCTTTCTCCTCCTTTATCCTCTTGGGACTTTGGGCACATTTATTTGTTCACATGTCCGAAGTGATTTTCAAGCTGCCAGGTTCGGGACTTGAACCACACAATCTGCCATGTGGGATCCAGTGACCTTAGCCTTCATGCCATCTGCTGGCCCTTCTATTGCTTTTTTGTCCCCCAAAATTAGTGTTTCTCTTAGATGGAAGTCAAGAAAAAAACAGGAAAAAAGGGAAGTTTGGTGTATAGTTAATTTTGATGGATTTTTTTAGACTAGACTGTATAGTCAAATCCATGATCACAGCCCTCTCCCTTTCAGTGGAAATGTTTTTCACAACCACAATTTTGGCAGACAGCTTCTTGTTCTGGGACCAGGAGTAAAACAAATGTTTATTGTTCTACTATGTCTGGCCAGGAAAATTATCACAGCAGAAAATACTCTTTTCCGTAAACATTTTATTCACGGACTCAAAATGCATATTATACTATTTCCAGAATTGATGCTATGAACAAGTCAAACATTAGCTAAAGATAACAATGTGGTCAGAGACATAAGACCATCAGACAAACAAAAACAAAACTAGATCCACAAAAGCAGTTCACTCCCATGTATGTGTGTTTTACGAACATGGTGATTTATTCATGATACAAATCATAAAGGAGCAAAAGTTTTTCAGCTAGATGCTTTGGGTACATTGTATTTGTTTACTTTTGTGGTAGAGTCTATATGGATACTTCCGGTGAGTGGGACATAAAAGAAGAGTATTTGACAAGTGATGAAGGTTATAAGAAGATATTGAGAGAAAAACAAATAAAACACACAGAGGTTGATCACCCAAGGTGAGCATCCTTGGCCCAGACTGGTATTTGTGTGTGTGTGTGTGTGTGTGTCTGCATTTTCTTATGAGTCTCTAGTTAAAATCGTGACATTCAGTAATAAGTGCTTTGTAGAGTAGAGAGTATGAATTAGGGAAATAACCTTGAATGTCATCGCCCTGTGAAATTTCACATTTCTTTTTTTTTTTTTTATTCTTTCTTTTTAGTGATCGTCTGTAATCCTCCAGTATGGAAAGTTTTGATTTCTGAGATTATTTTACAAAGATAAATAAGGACCTTTTCATTTCATCCTTCAAGGATTACAGAAAACTGTTAACAAATGGGCTAGGTTTTCTATTCACGTCACAAAGCTGTTTATAGATTATATCACATTTGACAAATCAGATTGTCTTTGACATAACAAATACTTTGGCAGTAAACTCAGAATTAAACTTTGGAAGCTGATTTAAACTTGCCTAATAGTGTTAATACTTTTTTATAAAGTATTCTCTAGGGATTTATTATCCTTTGGAACTGTTTTTAATTTGCTCTAGATGAAAGAGTTTGCCACTCAGATGAGGTACTGTCTGTCTTAACATGAAAGATTTACAATTTTTTAATCTTTCTTAAAATTTTCAATGCTCGCTTATGGACCACCTAAAGTAATTTTTGTTAGAAACAATATAAACTTGTGCATATGCCTTAAATAGGCTTTTCCTTTAGTTTTTTTTTTTTTCTTTTCTTTTTTTTTTTTTAAACTGGGTATCAGGGCCAGCATGTGGCATGGTGCTTATGGGCTCTGAACACCCACGTGGCTGACTATAGTTTGAGTCCTGGACCTGGCAGCTTGCTTTCTCACTTTCCCTCTCTCTCCCTCCCCATCCCTCTCTGGTCAAATGAAAATAAAGAAATAAAGTTAAATAAAAGAATTCTTTCAAAAATAAAAACAAAATAAATACATGTTGGGTATTTATTTATTTAATTATGTCTTCTGTGAGAGAGAGAACAGCAAATATCATCAACAGGGTCTCACACCACGATCCTCCCCCAGTCTTCCCAGCCAGCCAGGATCGCAGACACAGGTACATACACACCTGGGTGTGTCAGTCCAGGACCGAACCCTAATCTGCAATATGTATTTTGAATCTAGCATTGTAGAGCAGCATGCTACCCCTACACCACTGAAGCTGGCGGCCTTTCCATTATTATTTATTTATTTATTTTTGGTCAAACAAAACAAAAAGAAAAACCTCAGTGCCATACATGAGTACAACTAAAGCAGTGCCCAAAAATGAGTTGAGCTGACACAATGTCTTCAGCCTTAATGTGTAAAAAGAAACAAAATAATGTTTCCACTTTATACAGGCTGATGTCTATTAGTTTATTCATGTTGAACTTAAAAACACAGCATGGACTAAATATTATTGCTCTGGAAAGGAACTTGTGTGAAACAGGAGTAAGAAGCATACATGTTGTCATTTTGCTTATACTTAAAAGAAAGATTACTTATTTAACTAGGTTGAGACGATGTGTATTTGCATTGATTGATCTCTGCTACATTTTAATATGAAATGTGTTCGGTTGTACTTTGGTTGATATTGTGAAAGAAAATTCTTTGCCATGTGCTAATAAAAAATTTTAAAAAAACCTAAGAAACTTTCAAATACTGTTTTCAAGCCAAAGTATTCTCAGTAATCCTGGCTTTGTAGAGTAGCTCATTATTGCATGTACTCTGAATTGATTTTATTCTCTAGCGTCTCTGGGACTTGTTTTCAATAGATTGTTTACTGTTATCCCTATGCAGATTTGCAGTTCTAGAAAACTAGCTGCATGATTTACTGCTGTTTATTTGAAATCCTTTTAAGAGAAAGGTACTGCTATTGATCTTAATAGGAACATGTTTATAGAAAATTTAACCTGAAGAGTACAACCAAGATTTTTTAGATTGCTTTAATATTGAAAGAGGAAACACACAGGAATTTGCTTGTGTATCAAGACTCACCTTTTGTGATCTAAAGAAAAGTTAACTGCCAAAAGGCAACTTTACAAAAATAATTTATTGCAGGCTTATTTAAGCTTTGTTTTTGTTTTACGAAGAAAAATAACCACAAAGCAGACGTGCAGTCTGAAGTTAGTGGATAAAGAAAAAAACTGAATTATATCAGGAACATTACATGGATGCTGATAGCCATTCTTGATAGTTCTTCTTCTGGAAATGTGTGTGAATTCTACTATCTGCTCAGAGAAGACAAAACATTGCCTCCATCTAGTTAGATAAATCTTTCTTTATTAGATTTTAATTTATTCATTTATTTACTGGGATGTATTTTTGTTCCTTAGAAACACTTTTTAACAAAATTGAAGACTAAATATCTTGATTTGAAAAAAGAACATTTGGGTTCTACTTCTCATTTTTCGGTAAAGGTAGCAGAGCAAGTCAGACAGTGCCAATCTATGGACTTTACATATAAAAACAGACCAAAATAGTAAAAAGAACCATGTCAGGGCATTGGAAAATGATTCAAATCCAGCAACATCACAAATGTTCACTCAAGAAAAAACTATTGTATCAAGTAACACAGTTTTGGGGTCTGTTTGCCTAGGGACATTCCCATCCTCCCCAATTTAGTCAGTATAACCCCATTAATCTTCCCGCTGAAGGGGTAGACTAGGTTTGAGGTAACCAACAAGGCAGCTAAACATTTAGAGATGATATTTTTGAATGGAAAAAGGCTCATCACAATACACAGTCATATAAAAAACTGAGACAATAAAACATCACTGATGGGACCAGCAGGTAGTGTAATGTTTACGTTGCTAGCTAATCTCACCGATTAGCTCTAAAGTTTATTTGTCAACCACGGTTTGTGTCCTGGACCCAGCAGCTTAAAACTCAAGCCAGGTGTGTGTGTGTGTGTGTGTGTGTGTGTGTGTGTGTGCATGAGTGCCCAAAATCCTGAGAGGAGAATGGAGGAGAAGAGATTGTGGTGTGGCCATCCCCCTGAGGGATGATTTCTCACTTTCTTTCTCTGTCTTTCTGGTGAGTGCACATGCCCTATGGCAAAAATCTCTCAATAAATAAATAAACACACACATTACTGAACAACTGCTCACCTATTCCTGTGTTTGGAAGATACTAGGGAGCACAGCAACACTGAAATCTGGAAAGACCAGTGAATACACTGTGTCTTTGAATGTATTCTTCAAGCTGAACCAGACTTAGATGGCAAACAGTGGAAATCTTTCTGACTTGGAATGCTTCAGCATTGTCTCTACACAAATAATTTCATAATCATTAAACGATATAGCTGAAGGAAAAGCCCAGAAAGCCAGGCATAAACAAATACAGAAATAAAAAGCGTGATTTGAGACGTTACTAGCTCCTCTCTATTTTGCAGTTGGGGTCCAGGCAAGTTAGTTTATTACTGAAACAAAATAAAAATCTTTCAATGTTCAGAAAAAAATAAAAAAAAGGACAGTAAAGGAGGAAGAGAAGCAAAAAAAAAAAAAAAAAACCTAAAACAAATAATAAAATGACAGTTTGCTGGCCTATCAATCACCATGTTATAAGTAAATGTGCTAAATACTTCAAACAAAATTCAGACATTATTAGATATGATTTTTAAAAAGAATAAGAGAAACTAAATTTGTGAACAAAGAATAATTATAGAGACAAATGGAAGTTTCATAATGGCAATACTGTCTCAGAGCAGAAAAATGTAGCATTTATAAATTTTCTTTCATTTAACACAGAACACCAACATGGATTTGATAGAACTAAAATTTCCTAGGCACCGATTTTTATAAAGTAGAGGGAAAATTTGTAAGAATACAGAAGACTTTGAAAACAGTATAAGTCGTCTCAACCTAATTGTAGGGTTTCTCCACAATAGCTCAAGGCCACGCTTATTTGCAAACATGGAGTAGAGACAACATGTGCTATAAAGTGTCAAAAGTGTTAAAGGACTAATACACTCAAAGTAGATTCTCTAGCAACAAAGAGAAATAAATTAGATGTCAATAGCAAAAAAATCTGTGGAGATTAAATAGTATTTCTATTTTTTGATCGAAGAAGAACTTGTGAGAGAAATTGCAAACTATTTTAACTAAAGATAATAAAAAAAAATAGCATGAGAAAATGTGTGAGATATAGATAAAGCAGCTCTTAGAGGTAAACTCATACTTTCAACTGTTATACTTTTAATAGTCTAAAATCGGAGTCAGCAGATATCATGGTGGTAAAGTCACTGGACTCCCACGTGGTCAACTATGGTTTGAGTCCCCGACCTGAACACAAAAATCACTCCAGGCCTGTGTGCAGGCATTTCCAAGATCCCAGGAGGAGATGGAAAAGGAATTAGGTCATGGTCATCTCCTTTCAGGGATGATTTCTCATTTTCCGTCTCTCTGTCTCTCCCTTTCTCTCTGTCTCTCCCTGATGAATGAATGTGTCCCATGGCAAAAATCTAAAAAACAAAAAATTAAAATAGTAAAATTAATCATTTAAGTTTGCAACATAATAAAAAAGCAATGAAAAAGTTTTTAGTAGAATGACAGATCAGAGCAGGAATTTAAATGATAGAAAATAGAAAAACGAGAGAGAAAATCAATAGATTCAAAAGTTAATTTTTAACAACAGATTAAAAAACTTGATAAATTGCAGCTAGAAATTGATCAAGAATAAAGAGACAGAAAAACTTACCAGTAGGCAAGAGTGAAAGAGAATCACTAACCACAAATCCTAGAGATATTGAAAATTAATAACGGGGGCGCTGGCAGGTGGTGTGATAGTTGAGGGCCCTGGACTCCCACGTGTCTAACTGTGGTTCGAGTCCTGGACTTTGTGGCTTGCTTTCTAACTTTCTCTCTCTCTCTCTCTCTCTCTGTGTCATCTAACTTTCTCTCTCTCTCTCTCTCTCTCTCTGTCACTCTCTGGTCAAATTAAAAATAAATAAATACATAAATAAATAAAGTTAAATAAAATAATTCTAAAAATTTAATAAAGGAGTATTATAAAAAGTATTTTTTCAGCCAATTTGTAACTCTAATGGAATAGATAAATTCCTTATAACTGAAGACTATTTGAAAATTCTGATTACATGTACTGCAGTGTGTATGGGGGTGGAGAGTGAAACGGTAGGAGGGGCTCAGGTCAAAAGTGTTTAACAGACACAACCTCGCAGGTGACAGAGCAAATGCATTGTGGCATGGCATAACACAACTAAATGAAAAAATAGATATTATGAATCATATATATCCATAAATACATATATATATATCAAAAAAGAAAAACTGGTAGAGTCAAAATTAATGGAATACATCATAATGTGCTTGTTTTTTCGTTGAAAATGATGACTATGGCATTATCTTTGATTTGATTATTGCACACTGCAAGCATGTTTTGAACATCCATATTATACCCCACAAAGAGGTATAACAATGAAATATGAGGAAGAAATGACAAAATAAAGAAAAGGAAAAATTTGGAAATCTCTATACCAAGTAAATAAATTTATTTATGAATCTAAAAACTCCTCATAAAAAAAGTGCAGGTGCATATTGTTTCTTTGGTAAATAGTGTTTCTGAACATGTAAGGAAGAAATAACAGCATCCGACATAAACTGCTTCAAAAAAATTGAGGTGGGAAGACTTCCCAGGCCCAGACCAGCGGGTGGCACGGAGGTTAAAGCGCTGGATCCTGCCTGTCCATGGTTAGAGTCCAGAACAAAGCAGCTTGAAAAATCACACCAGATGCATTAATGTTCAAGCCCAAAATCCCCAAAAGAAACTGGAAAAGGAGGGATTGTGGAAATGACCCTGGGGAGGGCGATTTCTCACATTTCCCCTCTCTCTCTCTCTCTCTCTCTCTCTCTCTCTCTGGTTAGTGCCCACAAAAAAAAAAAAATTACTAATTCATTTTATAAGGCTAATGTTATTATATCAATGCCAGACAAACAAATTAAAGAAAAAATAAAGCAATACAGCACCAGAAACATACAAAACAAAATACCCTTTAAAATACAGGTGTTCTTTGGAACATAGGCCCAGAAACAATTAATAGAATGTGAGCAGAATTAATCTGAAAACATGAACAAAAGATTAATATATTATCACTAAGTAGACACTACCTTAGTAATATAAGATTGCTTTAATGTCCTAAATTACAAATGAAATGGGTCATATTAATTAAATAAATAAGACAATCATATTATAATCTCAATAAATAGAAAAAAATCATCTGGACAGGTTCAATATCTATTTTAAAGTAATTTTTTTCCATCTAGGAAAAGAACTCAACAAAAGTCATCTACAGAATTTCTACAGTTACCATCCTAGTTAGTAGTTGAAGACTAAATGCTTTACTCTTAATATTAAAAATAAAACAAAGATGTCTATTCTCACTACTTCTGCTCAACATTCTACTGAACACTAGCCAGTATAATAAGTCAAGTAAAAGAAATAAAACACAAACTAGTATAGATTGGAAATAAACAAAAGAACTTCTTTTAATGGCATATGATTATGAATGTGGAATGTTTTAAGAACTTTACAAATAAACTTTAGAGCTAATTAGTGAAATTAACTAGTCACAAAATAAAATATCAGCATAGAAATACAATTATATATATGGACTACCTGAAAATGGAATTTTAAAATGCATTCCTGGAACCAGCAGATGATGCAGCAGTTACATCTTTCAACTCCCACATGGATGACTGTGTTAGCGTCCCAGATCCAGTGGCTTAAAACTCATGTGGGCACATGTATGTGCTTGCTCAAGATCCTGGGAAGAGAATGGAGAAGAAGGGATTGCAGCATGGCCATACCCCCTAGGAAGTGATTTTTCACTTTTTGTCTCTCTGTCTCTCTTTATCTCTCTGGAGAGTGCACATGCTCTATAGCAAAAAATTCTCAAAAAAAATTTTTTTAAAGGCATTTCTACTAACATCATTGAAAAGGTTAAGGGATAGCATTCTCCACTGGAGAAACTCTGAGAGACATTGGGGTAGGCAGAGACTTCTTAAATTAGACCCTCAAGGCAGAGGTAATCATCCTAAAAATATACAAGTGGGACTACATCAGATTAAGAAGTTCCTGCTCAACAAAAGACACAATAATTAGTGTGAATTGACAACCCTCAGGATGGGAGAATATTTTGTAAACTATGCCTCAGATAAGGGACTGATAAGCAGAATACACAGAGAACTCAAGCACCTTACCTGAAAAAAAAAAATGATCAACCCAATTAAAAGATGGAAAAATGAACTGAACAAACAACTCTCTAAGGAAGACATGCAATCAGACAAAAAGCATAAAAACATGTTTAACAGCCCTCACCATAAGGGAGATGCAGATCAAAACCACCATGAGGTACCACCTAATCCCAGTCAAAATGGTGAAGATTAAAAAACAAACAAACAAAAAAAAACAGTAAATGCTAAGTGCCGGCAAGGATGTGGTGAAGTGGAATGTAAATTAGTCCAGCCACAGTGGAGAACAATATGAAGGTTCCTCAAAGACCTACAAATAGAACTACCATATGATCCAGCAATTCCACTCCAGAAGAATACTCAGTCAGAAAAGTGCATGCACATCTATGTATATTGCACCATTATTGACAATTGCTAAGACATGGAACCAACCCAAATGTCCATGAACAGATGAATGGATTGAAAAAGTGTGACATATATACTCTATGAAATATGGCACAGTCATTAAAAAAAAAAAAAAAAAGACCCTGGCATTTGATAGAAAGTGGACAAATACAGAAGATTTACTGCTGAATGAAGCAAGCCAGGCTATGAAACAGAGAGACATTTTATTTCTACACTTAACATATATCAACAGTCTGCACTCCGTGGTGGAAACTGAAAGATTAGAGGACATAGAAACATTGAAAGTGGTTATGGATACTAGAGATGATGTGGGAATCCCTACCAGCACTTGTGTTGTTTGAGTGAGTAAGGAGAATGAGTGGGAGAAGGGGGAGAGTGTAAGGAAAGAAATTAACAAGAAAAATAGAAGGCAAGACATTTTTAGAATGTAGAAATTAAAAAAAAAAAGTTAGTATTCTGACATAAGGAAAGAAAAGAAACAGGAAGATGTGAGGGTTAATTGGGAGTGTCAGTTAACTTGATTGAAGGATGCTTGGGAGGTTTAGTGAAATAGTATGTCTATGAGAATGTTGCCAGACAAGATTGCTATGTAGTGGGCTGAGAGAGGAAGACCCATATTCATGGTGGGCAGACATCATCCAATTAGCTGGGAGGATGGGAAGGATAGACAGAGAAAGAGGGAGTTCTGTTTCCTCTTTTCTCTCTACCCTTCCTTCCAGAGCATGTTGTCTTCCACTCCTACACATCGCCTTGTTCGGTTTCTGCTCATTGACTAGACCTTTGGCAGTCTCTGTTCCTGCCTGCCCTTGGCCCTGTTCCCTATCCACATAGATCCAAGCCCTTTAACCTATGGACTCTGGACTCAAACCAGCAGCCCAAGGTTGCCTGAGCCTGTGACTTCCCAAAGTCCTCTTTCAGACCTTGGATTTGAACTGCACCAGCTTCCCTGTTTCAGAGTCTCCTGACGGCCCCCTTCAGGCTCAGACTGGAATTGCACCATTTGGCTTTGTTTCAGAGTCTTTCAACTTTTTCTCCAGCTTGCAGAGGGCCTATTGTGGGATTTCTCTGCGTTGTGTGAGGTCATTCCTATATAAATCATCTATTTTATTTATATGTTTATCCTGTTGGTTCTATTCTTCTGTAAAAACTTTACCAATACAGAAGAGAACCTCAGAATTTACAGATTCAGAGACTGAATAGTTATGAGAGCTGGTGTGGTCTGGTGAGCAGTCACAGAGAAGGTTAAATGAAGAAGATTTCAGAAGGACCAAGGCTGAGTGAGGTCAAGAGCAATGACTGTCAGTGTGGGCTCCACAAGCTACAAAGGAAGAAGGAAAGTGACAGGATGGAAAAGAAAGAAAGAAACCATATACCGACTGATACAGAAATGTGACCATTTCACAATAGAAATGGACTTGGTGTCAAATCTCCAGGAACCTGAAGGCAGAGGACAAGCGGGGCTGTTCTCGTGCTAGTTTTCATGTTTCCCATGGGATTCAAACAGAGAGATTCGCGAAGAATCATGTTTATTACCAACACGTGTTGCAGTCCTTGAAACAATAAGAATGGCTCTTAGAAGGAAACCTTTTCTAGCAGCACTGCCCGCCTGGGTATATTTGCACAGAAAAGGTGAAGTGTGCCCCTCTGGACATAGTCACACAAACTTAGACCTGAAGTTTCATTGTTTGCAACATACTGGGGAAATCTAGTTGCCCGAAAAATTTATAACATTGTCTCACGATGCAGGGCTCCGACATAACTCTTCATAGTTATGGGAAATGAACAGTGGATTGTCATCCTCAAAAGCTTTGCTCTTTGGTTGAACCTGTAATGATTTGCTTGGCCTTTTATTGCTTGCGAGCATAAGGAGAATGGGACGGCTGAGTTATTAGTATCAGAATGGTTGCTTGGGGATGACTGCAGCCATGGACCGACCAACAGGCTGTATTCTCTACTTCAGCATTTGCCTTTTGTGTTGTGATAATAAATAATACAACTCTCCACACACCTCCCAGAGCCATGGAATTCAAAAGCCATTTAATATCAACTCTCCTTTTGGAACTCTAAGTGCAGGGTGGCTGGTGGCAATAGCCACATCCCCAGTATGCAGAGATAATAGAAGTTTAAAACACCTGGGCTATGTTACAGAGCAAAGAATATACTGCCTTGCAAGGCCAGCGTAACTCAAACAGGGTATCTATCTCAAGCAGCAAAAATCCCCACCCCATTAAAATGACTAATAATGCTGCCCAGTATTTATATAGTGTCTCCCTACAAAGGAGCTTCAAATGTTTTACTAACATTTTCTCATTAACTCTACCTTCATCTCCATGAAATATGTAGTGAGAGTTGTTACTGCTATTTTTTCTTGCTTTGCTTGTGGTTAATATGAAGTCTGACCTGGTGAAGCCATAAACTCAAGGGCACTCTGAGAATTAGTGATGACAAGGGTTCCTTTTATTTGTTTTTCTCTATATACGTTATGCGCGGTGAGAATGTCTCAATTCTGGTTTTCAGTTGTCTTCTCAAATACGCGCGAGTATATCTAGTTGGTTATATTTGGCCTAAGATTATACTTTACATTGATGATAATATTGACGTCATTTGTCTAAGCCCTTTGCTACTAAGTAAATACTCTCACAATAATCATTTGTCATTCCTCTGATACCAATGGGAAAGAGATTATTGTGAAACACACAAAAAAGGAAAGAAATCATTAATCAGCTCTGGAAATGTCTGCGTTTGAAAAAGAAAACATCAGAATGCAGCCGAGGAGAGAAGCACTGAAATGGTCCGAAAAATTCATCTTAATGTGCCTGGAATTGTTTCTTCTGTGACTATGATGTTATTTCAAAGAAAAAGTCTTCATATTATTATAAGAAGCAAAAGGGTAAAAACAAATTGGAGACTTTAATTATAACCAAAATAATTTCTCTTCAAAACTGATATTTTAAACAACAAAATTGGCTTGGTGATTTTTAATGGCAGTATATGCCATTGTCTGCAATTTAGTTCTTTTTTTTTTTTTTTTTGAGAGGTTATTGCTATAGGGCGCGTGCACTCGCCAGACAGACAGAGACAGAGAGATAGAAAGCGAGAAATCATCCCCCAGGGGATGGCCATGCTGCAATCCCTTCTCCTCCGTTCTCCTCTGGGGATCTTGAGCACGAAGCACATGCACCCAGCGTGAGTTTAAGTCACCGGGTCTGGGACTCGAACCGTGGTAGACCACGTGGGAGTCCAGCGACATAGCCATTATGCTAACTGCTGGTCCCCTGCAATTTAGTTTTTAAAAGGATAGTTCCGTTGCAACAATATGCCTCTGTGCCTTCACCACGCTGCCCCTTCACCCAAAACAGACCATCATTCCATCCTCATTTTGAAGCCTTGTCCTGGCCCTAAGTAGAGCAGGTCTCTCCTTCCGTTGGGCTTCCACTGTGCTCTGCACAGCAGCTCTGCTGTACCTCTCGCCCCCAGTTCTCAGATGCATGCTCTGCATGTAGATACACACACACGACCAGCGTAAAGGTGAGAGAGCACAATTGCTGGGTTGCAGCCCCAGTACCTGGCATATGATTGATGGGCTTCCTAAATGTGAAGAATGCATGATTTAATCAACCTTTGCCAATTCCAATATTTTTTGCTGCCATGCTCCATGTATTTATTGAATGAGTCTATAGCAAAATAAGTAATAAGTGAATGAAATAATCAATGAAGGCATTCAACTGATCGATAACTGTATTGTGATAAATTCTATTGAAGAGTACTTCAATAGAAGGCTTGACCTCAGCACCCTTGGGTGCTTAGTTCATGGGAAAACTCAGCCACGAAACTGAACCGTACCAGGAGCCTTTGAGCCATGAGAAGAGAGGGATGAAGGGATTTCAAATAGCTTCTAAAAAAAAAAAAAAATAGAATTAACATACAAGTGTATTTAGGTACAAAAAAATTTCTGAAATCTGTACACAACTTTTTCATAGTAAACATATTTCCATGAACCTTTGAAGACTCCCCCTCGTGAAGTTACTAGCCACGACATTTTATTGTTGTTCATAGAAGTGTCCTCGTTTTTTTTTGTTTGTTTATTTGTTTGTTTTTTTTTTATAAGAGAGGTTTTGCTATACGGTGTGCACACTTGCTGGAGAGACAGAGCGAGACAGAGGGATAGAAAGCAAAAATCACTCCCCAGGGGGGATGGTCACGCCGCAATCCCTTCTCCTCCATTCTCCTCTCGGGATCTTGGGCACGCACACACATGTGCCCAGCATGAGTTTAAGCCACTGAGTCCGGGACTCGAACTGCGGTCAGCTATGTGGGAGTCCAGCGAAGTAACCATTATGCCATCTGCAGGTCCCCTAGAAATGTCCACTTATGCTTACTCATTTTCAAAAATGTATTATTGGTTGCTGTCTTAAGTTTCTTCCATTAATCAAGTTACTAGCACATGATTAATAAATGCCCCCTATGCCTAGTTCTCTGCCCTATCCCTAGATATGGGTAGTCACAGCAGTCCTAAATATTTCAAATCATTCTATGCTTTAACACCAGTTGGACAGTTTCAGTCTTCATGGTAGGTTAATCCTACAATCCACCTATGATTGACATATTTCTCCTTACTTCCTCTTGCCCCCTTTGTATCTTTTCAGGGTCCTTTTGTTACTCCCACCTGTACCGTACATGCACATACACACACAGGCACACAGATAAACACTTGTGTGTGTATACACATATAAATACACATACACACACACACACACACACACACACACACACACACACACATATATAGTGATCATTAAAAATCATATGACAGGGCCAGCAGGTGGCATAGTACTTAAGGCACTGAACTCCCATATGGCCAACCATGGTTCAAGTCTTGGACCCAGTGGTTTGAAAATCATGCTGGGCACTTGTGTGTGCATGCCCCAAATCCCAGGAGAATGGGGGTGAAGGGATTGTATTGTGGCCATCCCCCCTTGGTGGTAATTTCTCACTTTCCCTCTCTCTGTCTCTCTGCCAAGTGCTCATGATCTATGGCTAAAAGCTGGGGGGGCAGGGGAGTCACAGGACTCCAAATAGGTAGAAATTGCTTATACAATGTCTGTTCCCTTCATGTAGGACCCTTCAAAACTCCATCATAAAAGAGAGAGCTTAAGGTGCAGCAGATGGCTTAACGGTTATGTCACTGGACTCCCTCTCAGATAGTCAACCATGGTTTGAGTCCCAAACCCTGCAGCTTAAAACTTATGTCAGGTGCATGTGTGTGCCCAAGATCCCGAGAGGAGAATGGAGGAAAGGGATTACAATGGGGCCATCCCCCCAGGGGAGGGTGATATCTCGCTTTCTGTCTCTGTCTCTCTGGTGAGCACACATGCTCTATAGTAAAAATCTCTCTAAAAACAAACAAATAAGAGATAGCTTAAATATTCAGGCTAAGAAAAAAAGTATTGATATATACCTTTGGGATAATAGCATTTATCTCATTTTATAAGTTGATGATTTAAATATGTAGTTGATGATTTAAACATTTCTTTTTTCTTTTGAGTGGTTTTTGCTATAGGGCGCGTGCGCTCACCAGGAAGACAGAGAGACAGAAAGTGAGAAATCACCTCTCCCCAAGGGAGGTGATTTTCTCCTCTCGGGATCTTGGGCATGCATGCAAACACACCCGGTGTGAGTTTAAGCCACCGGATACTGGACTCAAACCGTAGTCGACTACATGGGAGTCCGGCGACATAGCCATTATGCTAACTGCTGGTCCCAGATTTAAACATTTCTAATGCAAAATTAGAAATATATCTTAATTCTATTAGAAGGTATCAAAACTTTACAGACACTATTTTCATGACCATGTTAACTGTCACGAAGAAGCATTTGCACCAGTGACTGCGAAGGGCCTGCGTAGTCGAAATACAGGAGATTCCTTGCAACTAGCTTGACCAGTGTGCACTTGTACCCTTCAAATGCACCAGCTCCCCCACGATGACCTTGTGAGTAAGAATAAATTACTCTGAGTTTTCTTTTTTTTTAATTTAGAATTTGGAGAATTTCAAAGATTTTTTTGAATTAGATATTGTCTTTTCTAAAGATCAGTAGACAGAGAGAGTGAATATTCCCATAAGTGTTTGACTTTTGCCGTAAATGAACTCCAGATCATCATTTATTTTTGTTCATATGATTGCGATGGTCATCAGAATAAGTTAAAATAGTGGGACCAGCAGTTAGCATAATGGCTATGTCACTGAACTCCCACGTAGTCGACCACGGTTTGAGTCCCAGATCTGGTGGCTTAAACTCACACCGGGCACATGTGCATGCGTGCCCAAGGTCCCTAGAGGAGAATGGAGAAGAAGGGATTGCAGCATGGCCATCCCCCCTGGAGGGTGATTTCTCGCTTTCTTTCTTTCTGTCTCTATCTTTCTGGTGAGCACACGTGCCCTATAGCAAAATTAAAACTCTCAAGAAAAGAAAAAAAGAAGTTAAAATAGCTATTAAGGAGAGTAACGGCAGTAAAATTATAGTAATAATAATATTTACCTTGGAAGTCACCAAGTTTCATGTCAAGATTTTTATACTCATGTTATCACATTTGATTTTCTTTATAATTTTACACTTAGCTTCCAACTATATGTAAATCAAATCTTCCTGAAAATAGCCTAGTATACTGGATACCAAGTAGTTTGAGTGTTAAAAAAAAATGCTGATTTTTTTTTCTTTATTTCTGGAAGGTGTGTCCACATGCCAGAAAAAGAGCCCTCTCCCCACACACCAGTGGGCCATGGTCATGACGCAGCCGTCTCTCTACACTCCTGCATCCTGTTAGGATTTCAAGCACACGTCCACATGCATCTGGCTTTTCCAGCCCCAGGGCTGGGATTCGAACCATACAAACCAGGCTTGGCCATGTGGGAGCCAGTTCCACTGCACTGAAAGGCCTGCCCTACAATGCCAGGCTTCATGGTATCAAATTCTTCTGGCTGAAATAGTTCCTTACAGTAATCCCACATCTTTTGCGTGAATGCTTGTATTTTTTAAATTTCCTTTTATTCTCTCTCAAGTGGTGTATGAGTCTTCAAGGTGCCTCACGTTTCCTTCTGACTATGCCAGCAGGACTTTTCTAGTCATTTATGTTGCGTAATTAATCACGCTAAAACCTGGTGGCTCAAAACAGCAATAATTGTTTTATTATGTTTCATGGTTTGTGTGCATTAGAAGTCAGAAAAAAAGTGATCCAGCTGTATAACTTAGTGGTTGAGGGGGTCAACTGCTACATGGCTGACCACAGTTCAAATCCTAGCCCCAGTAGCTTAAAAATCTTGCCAGGTGTTTGTGCCCCAAATCCCAAGATGGAGAAATGAAAGAGAAGGGATTTCTGTGTCACCATGCCTTACTGGGGGCATGGTGGGGGGTTTCCTTCCTTCTTTTTCTGTTTCGCTTTGGTAAGCATAATGCCTTCTGCAATTAAAAAGAAAAAGAAGTCAGAAGAAATCATCTGGTCTGGTCTTTCACGACTTGCCCATAGATGGTAACTGGAACAGGGATATCATGGGAAAGAAACAGGTAGAGCCTGGCTGGTATCTCTTCCCCTCTTCATGCAATATCAGGCCACCTCTCTGTAATTTTCTTTTTTTTTTTTTCTTCAATTTTTTTTCTTTTTTTTTTAAACTCAGTTACTGTACATCTTTACAGCATACGAAGTGGATTTTTCCAGCATGAATACACTGTATACTAGTCCAGTCAAAGATATTACCATATACATTATCATCAACAGATAATTTTCCATTGTTTGTGCTCATTAAATGTTTTGATTCTCTTTTTCCCCCTTGGTTCCCTTCTCCCCACTCTTCCTCTTGTTTATCTTCCTGCATGTGTTAGTTTGGGCTTCCTCACAGCATGGCTGCCTGAAGGTAGAAGGATGCCTCTGTGGAAGATGAATTCTACCAAAGCAAATATACTAGTCGTTAAGATGGATGCTTCATCACTTTTCCTGACCTCACCCTGGAAATCACACAATCACTTCTGTCACATGAAAGAGGCTACAAACAAGTTGCAAACTCCCAGATTCAAGGAGGTAGAAAATTAATTCAGACCACACTCAGTGGTAACATGGTGAAGGTCACTCTGCAGGAAGCACGTGTAATGGTAAATATCATGCAGCTGTTTTGGGTTAGTACAATCTGCTCTAGGGCCTCTGGTCATGGGTGGCCTTAACCATAGGGCACTGTTCTACGGTTCTCAATGGGCTGAGATCTGGAGACTCACAGCTCGTCTTGTCTGACCCTTTGATTCAGGTCCTGAAATCTCTCTGTTCCGCAGGTTCTTGCTTTCACCCTGAGGACTCAGTGGCTCTTAGTATCCTGCTTCTGCTACGAGGCACGTGGAACCCCTATGCATCCCACCCACACTGTGGGTAACTTATTTCAGACATGTTACCTCAGGCTGTCAGATGTCCTGCCAACACAATGGGGTTTTCTGTTATTATGAGGCAAAGAGAGTGTCTAGCCTCTCATATCTCAGAGTCCTTCATAACTATGTGAAGGTTTCTATAGTGACCTTGAGATGGTAAAAAGGGGAAAAGAAAGCCTGGTATTTTATCTAACTCTTCCCTACATTTCTGTATCTCTAAACAAGATTAAATGCATGGTTATTGAGAATTTGTATAAACAACATAAATATTTATTCATTCAACAAACACTGAGTACCACTATCTGTCAAGCTCCTTTCTGTCCCCATGAGGCATGCGTTTTAGTACAAAAGACTTGCATATGAAAAGGTGCACACTCAATATTAATTATGGTCATGGGAATGGAAAAAGGTCTAGCGCACAATACGGAAGGTCATTTTGGAGAGAATGATGAGAACTTCTTCAAGAAGGTGATTTTTAAAATTGTACTTATATATTCATTCATGCCTTTATTCATTCATTCCATAAGTGAGAGAGATAGTAAGAGAGAGACTTTAATAGAATCTTGATGTCACAATCCATCCCTGGTCTTTGGCCAACTCTATCTAGATAACGGGCTAGCTTTTGACCTGGCATGCTCAGAGAGGTCTCCAGATTTGAACCAGGGGCCTTCCTACATGGGATTTCCTCGAAGAGTTACATACCTTAGCACTGTGACAGTCTGGCCCTGCTCCCCAGAGAGGGTGGCTTTGAGCAGTGAGCTCAGTGAAGTTAGGAAGCAAGCTGTGTGCAGATCTGAAGGAAGAAGCTTTCAGTAAAGTGAAAGACCGTGGCATGGAGCCATCCTTGCTCAAGCTGATGCAGGAAGGTTGGTTGTAGGTTCTGAATAGAGGAGGAAGATGGTAAGGGAATAAGTTTGCAGTGACAGATGGCCACCAGTGAAGGGATGCAGGCTACACAGGTCACTGGATTCGATTTTATTCACGGAATGGACTGCAAATAAATAAATAAGTTTTTTAAAACAAAAAAAATCATTTATGGGAGAATGGAATTTGAGTATGAGTTAATTTTGGTACAAAAAAATGTATAATTCATGGACAGTTTTTTCATAATATACGTTTTCCCCAAACTTTTTTTTTTTTTTAATTACTAGAGGAAGCATGAGCTCACCTGAGACAGAGAGGAAGCACCCCTCAAAGGATCTGGTCACACTGCAATTTTATTTCTTCCATTTTCCCCATCCCATCAGGATTTGGGGCACAATTGCACAGGGAGTAGGTGTTTTAGAGCCTGTAGAGCCAGGATTCAATTCTGGGTTGGCCATGTGGAATCCAGCTCCGTATGCACAGGGCTTATCTGCTGTGCTACAGGGACAGACCTCCATGAACTTTTGGAAGCCCCTCTCATTTATCATTCTCACCTGCTTCTTTCTCTGAAAATGTTTCCAAGATATGCCTGTGTGGATACACATAGACTCAGTTACATAACATCCACACTATATACTATTTCATCTTATTAATGTACTATATGTTTCAGTATCGTCCTCTTATTGATTGGCATTTAGGGTTATACTTTCTACAGAGCTGGGTTATTGTCCTTCATTTTGAATGTTTCTGTCTTAATATGACATTTATTTATTTACTATGACTGATATTGTAAAATAGGTTTATGATCTAGTTTTGTGACTTCTAATTTGCCTTTTTTTTTGCCTTTTTTTTATTTCTCCTTTTCCTGCCCACTGATAGACTGCATTTCCCTGATTCCATATTCGTTTTCTGTTTTGCAATGAAACCATAATACTTTGATATTTACCCTTAAATGCTTAACATGTATAATAATCTTGCAAAAGCTAAAGTTATTCAATATTTTTTCATCTTCTCAAACAATATAATTTCATATCCTTCCTGTCTTTCTTATTTTTGAAATCTAGTATTTAATGTCCATCTTTAAAAATTTCTCCACGGCTATTATTTGGGTTTCTTTTCTTTTTTTTTTTTTTTTTCAGAGAGTTTTTTTTTTTGCTATAGGGCATGTGCGCTCGCCAGACAGACAGAGAGAGACATAGAGACAGAAAGCGAGAAATCATCCCCCGGGGGGATGGTCACACTGCAATCCCTTCTCCTCCATTCTCCTCTTGGGATCTTGGGAACGCACGCACACGCGCCCGGTGTGAGTTTTAAGTCACCGGATCCAGGACGCGAACCACAGTCGACTACGTGGGAGTCCAGCGACATAGCCATTATGCTAACTGCTGGTTCCCTCTTTTTTATTTCAATTGATACTTACCCAAATGAAGCAACCTTTTTTAATTTTTCTGTGTATGGTAATTGCGTATCTACTTTTTCCACCTGTTTTTTAATTGCTGAATACTGTCACGTTGCAGGCCCCTTTCTTCAGCTCTCCAGCCAGCCAGTATTGTGGGCACACTCTTGTGACAGACATTGCTAGACTGACTGGACTGGGGACTGGAACCGTGGTGGGCACATGGCTTCAGCTCCACGGTCAGGTGTGCTACCAACATGCCACAGAAACTAGACCTAGACACTCTGTTTTTCAGTCTTATTCTTTTCTCACGACTTTTTTCCTTTCTCTTTGAGCCTTCAAAATCACGTCACAGATCTAATCCTGTTTTTATATCAGCTAGTGCTCACTCTTAGCAGTTGGATTCCTGGTGGTGGTTACATTTATTTTTAAAATGGGGATCTTCATGCCTCACACAGTTCTCTCGTTGAATTAGAAATGACCTGGTTGGTAGCATCTGTTCTGTTGGGGTTATAAGTTTTCAAAGACTGCGCTAGCCTACCCTTTCTTTACGGCCCATGAACTGAACGCAGTACTACTGCGTGGCCTACTGTTCCAGTGCCGTGGGGATGACATCACGTCTCTGAGGTAAAGGGCCATTTTTCTAGTCCTTACTTCACAGAAGAAGCTGTTCTTCAGAACTATGACTTTATGTAGTGAGTTTTTGTTTGGGGCTTTTTTGTTTGTTTTTGTTTTTGTTTTTATTCAAATAGATTTGGAATCTCACTTTCTGTCCTCAGGCAAGTGACAAACCCCTAAAATCCAGCCTATAACTTGTTCTAATATATACCTGAGCCATTTGGTTTTCAGATCTCTTTCTATAACAGCTTCTCAGGGTGTTCCTCTCCTGCTTGCAATGCTTGTTTTATTTATTTGTATTTTCTATTTTTAAAAATTACAAATGTGTTTTCCCCTTAGCATAATTCTAACCCTTTCCCATTCAACTAGCTTTGTCTAAAAATTTCACTCTAGAACTAGAGAGTCAAACATATTCCACCTCAATGCTTCTCAGTACATTTAGTCAGAAAGTCCAGGAGCTCAGGATGGCATAATGGTTACCCTGCTGGACTCCCACATCGTCAACCACAGTTGAGTCCTGGAGCCAGTGACTTCTAACTCACACTGGGTGCATGTGTGTGTGTGTGTGTGTGTGCCCAAAATCCCAAGAGGAAAATGGAGGAGAAGAGACTGCAGTGTAGCCATCTCCCCCAAGGGTGATTTTTTGCTTTCTATCTCTCTGTCTCTTTCTCTCTGGAGATAACACATGCCCTATAGCAAATATAGTTCAAACATTAAATAAAAAAAAAAAAAAGAAAGTACAAGGATTCAAAATTTTGCTCTTTAACTAACAGAATCATTCTTGGAAAATTATTATTCCTACTTTTCCCCCCAAATAAACCATTCAAACATGGGGCTGCTCTGGCTATCCTCATTTCTTTAATTTTTATTATTACAGTAACTGGCTGAAAGTAAAATGGAGTTCTTTCACTAAAAAGCCTCGTAGTCCAGGAGACTGTGATGCTGAGACTCATTTTCCCTTTTGCAGCACATTGGCTCATCTTCATTGGTCCTCACAGGCCTTTGTGGGGCTGGTTGAAAATGGTGTTTGGAGAAGTGGTTGCAGAAAGCGCCATGGGCCCTTTTTCGCCTTAGTGACTTTGGAATCAAACGTCCCACCAGGAAACCTGAGTCAGAACTAGAGGTGAGTAAAGAGCCAATGTGTGTCTTCAGGGAGCAATTGTGTTCATGAGAAGTCCTTAAAGGCTCCCAGTCAAAACTGGGAGAAGCTTTGAGATGACATAGAGTCACTTCAGTAAAGGCAGAGGTAGGCGCCAGCCAGGTGGCATGGTGGTTAAGGTGGCTAGATCCCACATGGTCGACTGCGCAGTTGAGTCCCCGACCCAGAGGGTTGAAAAACATACCAGGGCATGTGTGTGGGTGAGTGTGTGAAATTCTGAGAGGAGAATGGAGGAGAAGAGATTATGGCCTGGCCATCCCCCTTGACGGGTATTCTCTCACTTTCTTTCCCTGACGAGTACGCACACCCGATAGCCAATTAAAAATAAATAAAAAATAAAGGTAGAGACAAAATCTAAATTATCATTTCCTTTCTTTACACTGGACCCAATGTGGTGAACTGATATAATGTTGAAATTTTAGAAAAAGATTTCTTCATTTTCTTTATCGAATTCTATAGACAATAGGAAAATATTTGGTCCTTTAATTGAAATATGTGAGTTCTTCATGTAGTCTAAATGGATGACTAGTGTTTCCATCTTAATTCTTATTTAGAAGTCCCATTGTTTCGGGATTATTAGTCTCAATATGGCATGTACTCTTTATAATTCCACATAGATAGCTAATAAAAGGAAGCTTATGAAAAGAAATAAAAATACAATAGAATGAATGGAAAAATAATGTTATTCTGTGTCTATATCAAAATGATATGATTACTTGACTTAGGTTTCTTACAAAGCATTATTATCACTGTAGGTTATTTTACATTATAATTTAAATAAATATGTTATCTATCTTCATGCGAAGTCAAGGGGGTTCCTTTGTTTTTTTTGTTTTTGTTTTTGTTTTTTTTCTTTTTTTGTTTAGGTTTTGTCATAAGGCACATGTACTTGCAGGAGACAGAGAGTGAGACAGAGAGTGAGACAGAGAGGGAAAGTGAGAAATCACCTTCCAGAGGGCATGGCCATGCCATAATCCCTTCTCCTCCATTCTCCTCTTGTGATTTTGGGCATGAATGCACATGCACCAATGTAATTTTCTTTTTTTTTTTTTTTGGAGAGATTTTCACTGTAGGGCGTGTGTGCTCGCCAGACAGACAGAGAGAGACATAGAGACAGAAAGCGAGAAATCACCCCCCAGGGGGGATGGTCACGCCACAATCCCTTCTCCTCCATTCTCCTCTCGGGATCTTGGGCACGCACGCACACGCGCCCGGCGTGAGTTGTAATTTTCAAGCCACCAGGTCGGAGACTCAAATCATGGTCAGTCACATGGGGATCCAACACTTTAACCACCATACCACCTACTGGCCCTGAGACAGAGATTTTTCCTTGATGACTCACTAGTTTATGAATTATGAATTGTATCCATAGGCATTAGAATCTATCGCACCCTTTATGTACTCAGAATTGTGGCATATTTCAGTCCTACTATGTGTGAAACTTTGAAATGTTAAGGTAATTCAACGAGGAAAAGTTGCAATGAAGCAGTATATTCCTTTCACAGTCTAATGAGCAGTCTCAGAAAAACTAGTTGCAAAAATAAAATAAAACATACAGGAAAATTTTGTGTAGCAAAGAAGTTTCAAGAACATTTTGCTGGCAAAAATATAATCAAGCATTGATTTTTATGTTCTACAAAACTAAAAAGGTTACTTTCAACACATTTTCCCATAGCATGAAAAAAATCATTCTTTTTCTTTCATTATTTATAACTACCCTTAAGAAACTTGAAACTGGTTTGTTTAGGGTCATTCACTAACTGCAAAAAATACACATGGATTTCTTTGTACATCAAAGGAAAGAGTTTTGACAAACACATTGTGCTATTGTCTGGAATCACTAAAGAAATTAAATAGATTTTGCACACAAAATACAAAAGGGAAGCAGTTTCTTAAATAATGCTTTCTTTAAAACTACTAAATGAATCTAATCTACCTTTGTGTTCTACCTGTTGACCACAAAAGAGAGCAATAATCTATCTTAAAATAAAATACAGGAACAGCCATGTGATTTTGCATTATTTTTATAAATATTTTTCCTATTAACCAGTTTGAAGCAAAATCCTGAAGAAGAGAACACTTCCTTATAAAGCAAATATAGAACGAAACATCACGTGTGGGATGTTTGCACTGTTGTACAAAGGGATGGGGTACCTGTGGATGAGATAGTTTGCAAACAGCAGTGCTATGTTACTATGGCTGGCAAATTGAGAGCCTGAACTATTCTATACTTTATTTTATTTTTAAGGTTTCTGTCATAGGGCACATTGCATTCGCAGAAGAGAGATACTGAGACGGAAAGTGAGATATCACCCTCTGGGAGGATGGTCATGCTTCAATCTCTTCTTTATTATCCTCCTGGGATTCAGGGCATGCACGCAGACATGCGTGCTGTGATTTTTGAGCCATTGGGGCCCAGACCAAACTGAATTGGCCATATGGGAGTCCAGCACCTTAACCACCATGCTGCCTGCTGACCCTGAGCCTAAATTATTTTAAATACTTCACAAAGCTTCCAGCTAATTTTAGGCTGGTTTATTGCCCTGTGGTTAAGTATTGGATGAAAGTATGAGTTAGAGGTTAAACGTACAGCTATGTGAAAAGTGATATACGGAATTAGGTGTGTCTTAAATGTACACCTAAACACATAGAGACCTTTGGAAGAAAATCTGTCTCATACCCATTGTCTATAGTAAGAAAAGATACTGTCTTGCAATCAAAGTGAAGAGTGTCAGCAGTGTGCGGATCTATTCTGTGCATCGAATCCCGTTTCTAGAATGTTTTCATTTAGTGTTGTATATTCCACACAATGCTACTGGAAAGCAGTTATTTTTTTTTCCCTTTTTTTCCCCCCTCCTGAATTTCTTCTAGGTCTCTCTCACAGCTTCAGTTTCCACAGTTCCGGATCCACACCCGTCCATACTGCATGCAGCCGAAGGCTAATCTGTGGCGCTGCGAGGTGGAGAAAGCTAGCTGTGATGACTTTGATTGTTGTGAAGACGAATCTTCTTTTGTGTATTTGTGACAGATGAATGCAGATGCTCTAGGAAAACTCACGAGGAAAGTCTTGTCGCTCTGGATAAACGTGGGCCTCACAGCTCAGCCGATGACCTAAGAATTCTTCCAAAGGACAGCGAGCCTCCACCTGTCTAGATTCGACCTTTGGGAGTCATGCTATACACTTTTTCTCTTTCCTTAATTGTAGTTTGAAAACAACCCTGATAATTGATCAAGGTTGTCAGATTTTATACTTTTAATGTTAACAGCTTACAACTATAATACAAAGCAACTTCCAGAACTGTACACGGCCTTTAAATGACAAGAGAAAATGGCAGAGTATATACAAAAAAACAAATAATAAATAATGTGGAAAAAAAAAAAGAAAAGAAAATGGTGGAGTTCAAAGAGTCACCAACTGAAAATGAGCCTTTGATTTGGGGTAAAAGTATATTTCAATGACTTGCATCTGCCTAATTCATCTGTTTTATTATTTTTCATTCGTGAGACATGAGATCAAAAATTATAAAGTTGAAACTCTTTAAGTAAGTTTGTAATAGTATTGTTTTCCAGAACTACCTACACTATACTTTCTTTTAGTTTCAAAAAAATTCATAAGCATTTGCCTTATCTCCTTGTAAGTTTCCTAAATTTCTGCTTATGTCACTGCCCGAATGTATGCTGATACAAACTGTTACAAGTGAAATAATGACATAATCTGTCCTTGTTAACCTGACATACTCATTAAAAGGACCATGGGACCAGCAGATGGTGTAATGGCTATGTAGCTGGACTCCCATGTAGTCAACCACAGTTCAAGTCCCAGACCCGGTGGCTTAAACTCATGCCAGGCACATGTGTGTGTGTGTGCACAGGATCCCAAAAGGAGAATGGAGAAGAGATTGCGGCACGGCCATCCCCCACTGGGGGATGATTTCTCACTTTCTGTCTCTCTGTCTCTCTCCTCCTTTCTGATGAGTGCATGTGCCCTATAGCAAAAACCTCTCAAAAAAAAAAAAAAGAATCATAATTCGGTGGTGGTTTGAATTAGACACAATTTTGAAGAAATGTCTCAGGATGAAATAAAGGAGACCATGGATATGTGTAGACTGAGAAAAGTGTGCTACCTTGCAAATGTTCATGCCAGTTTTCCTGACAAGATCTATGATCCTCCAGCAAAATGCAAGGTTCTCAGAAAGGAGTGTAACTAATTCTACTTTTTCTCTCTTTTTCACTTAATAATTGATCTTTCCCCTTGATTGTTGATCTCTCAAGGCATATCAAAGTATAACAGTGCAGGTGGAACATCTTTAATCTGCAAATCTGAAATCCAACATGTTCCAAAATCCAAAACTTTTTGAACACCTACATGATGCCAAAAGTGAGAAATTGCACACCTGACCTCATGTGACAGATCGGAATCAAGATGCTACAATGCAAATATATTGTATAAAATTATCTTTAAGCCATGGATATTAAGTATATAAATATGGATGAATAAATTTTGGATTTATCTCTAGGTCTCATCCCCAAGGTATATTATTTATATGCAAATATTTCAAAATCCAAAACATTCTGAACTCCAAATTGCTTTTAGTCTCAAGCATTTCAGATAAGGGATAATCAACCTATCTCACAAGGTACTAATGAATTTATTTCTTTACAACAAGACCTTTTATTTATATACTACAATTATTGTGGTGGTAGAAGCTTTATTAACTCCTTTATTTATTTATTTATTAGAGAGATTTGTTGCTATAAAGTGTGTGAGCTTGCAGGAGAGACAGAGAGACAGAGAGAGACAGAAAGTAAAAAATCACCTTCCAGGAGTGATGGCCACACTACAATACCTTCTTCTCCACTTTCCTCTTGGGACCTTCTGCACACACATGTACCTGGCATGAGTTTCAAGCAGCCTGTCTGAAACTCCAACCTCAGTTGGCCATATTGGAGTCCAGTGCCTTAACCACTACGCCACCCACTGGCCCTACCTCCATTTATTGACCTTACTCGTAAGTCTCAGTCATTTTAGTTTACCTGTCTAATCTTTTACCCTTGTATCCAGAGTCTGAGTAGCATGAGATGCAGGTGGAAGGTACAGAGCTGATTTGGCATTGTTTACACTGTTCTCCTCCCACAGGTTTTTTCTTACCTATGGTAATCTATTTCACCTTCTTTATTATGTTCACCAAAGAAAGTACAGCCTGTGAGAACTGGCCATGTAACCATGACCATCTGCAAAATATATCATTTAAGTACTATTTTTAGGCGACTAATGAGAGACTATTTTAGCTAATCCTAGAAATAGTGCCAAATGTAGATTTTTTTTTATTTTGACATTTACCTCTACAAATCCTAAATTATGTTCCATTTAATGATCTACTCTGATCACTGCACTTGAGTTACAAATGCAATCCCTGTTCTTTTATTTTTTTAATGAGAAGATATTTTCATGAAATGGTCAATTAATCATATAAATTGTTAAGATTTAGTTGCTGGTCTTTAACCATCGCTGCTGGATGAATTCTAAAACATTCAAAACCTAAAATAACTTCCAAAAGATGGTACAGAGGAAAAGAAAAAATACCATAATAAACTTCCATTATTATACTCCAAAAAATTCTGGATTTGTAAATTATAGAAGTAAAAAAGCCGTTGTTCCATGAATGTCTGAGTTTTATCATAATTATTGTTATCTGTTTATTCATTTACTCCACTCACTTCCAAAAGAGAAAACAAGAGCAATGCCCCCTTTCTATGAAGTTTCTTCCTAACAGGGGAGACAGCCATGGAGGACTGCTTCAGCCCTCCTCCACTGGTGAACAGCTTAGTGTCATTTTGTATTAGAGTCTTGAATTATCTTCTCATCCACATATAGTCATCTGGCATCGATTCAAGTTATTATCTGTCTCTTTGCAATGCATGGTATATTAAATAGTATGTAAATAAACATGTCAAGCAACACCTATTCATTTTCACAGGGAAGTAATTCGGTAGACAGCTTGACAGGAACTGGAAAATTAACATTGTTCTCAAACACTTTTTCTTCCCAACAGATTGATACATTTAAGTCAAGTGTATACCATAGGCTGGTATTATTAAAGGTTTAACTACGTATCCTGCTTCCGAAGCTTAATAGAAAGCAGTAAAGCAAATCTCAAATTTCTTACAGCGTTGACAGAAAGTTAGGTTGTCTTTTAACTTCAATTGAATTTTAATGATTCCGTGAGGTATAATCAAGCCTGTACGTTTGTCGCTATACAATAAAGTTATTATTGATCAAACATGCCAAAACCACGGCAATGAAGCTATCTAGAGAAGCTATTTGCACCTTTATTATTTATTTATTGGATTGGAACTTGATTGGAACTTTGGGGAGCATCTTCTATGGGTTTGAGAAAAGAACTCAGCTATTGTTCAATGTCCTTGCCCTTTAGTTAAGTGTAGTGGGAGCAAGCAAACACATTATCAATAAATACAAAAAAGAACGAAGGATAATGTAAGAACATTCATATAGTCACCATTCCAACGATATAAAATTATTTCTTAAAATAATCTAAATGTTAACCCACAAGACAAACGAACAAAACCCTTACTTATTCAACATTCATTTCTCTAACAGGAATGCTGACAAATGCATCAGATTACAAAAACTCAGTGGTTAACTGGAAGATACTTGTTCTGAGATTTATTTATTAGTAGTATTAGAAGGAATAGTAGAAGGAATAGTAGAAATAGTTGTGGATTTCAGATGATTCATCAACACCAATTTGTAGAGTCTAGGTTCACAACTACATGCAGAAAAGATGATATGAAAGGTTAGCAAGTGTTGAAGATAATTTCCTAATAGAGCATGCTGTACTAACCAGCACGGTAATTGGTCACTCCAAAGCATCGGTGGTTTCTGGTTTTCTAACAAATTAAATACAAAGTTCTTAACCTATGTCATGGGCTGACCTAAGTCACTTTGGCTTTTCTTTGTTTTTCTTTTAAAGAGATTTTGTTTGCCATAAGAGCACATGCACTCATCAGAAAGACAGAGAGACAAAAAATGAGAAATCACTCCTTGGGGGGGATGGTGATGCTGCAATCCCTTCTCCTGTGCTCTCCTCTGGAGATCTGGGGCATGGACACACATGCACCTGGCATGAGTTTTAAGCCACTGGGTCCAGGACTTGGTAAATTCCACGGAAGTCCAGTGACATAAACGTTTTTCCATCTGCTGGTTCTTATTTTGGCTGTTCATTCATCAGTTTCTTAGAAGGAAGATAATCAATCTTCAATAGATAGACATAGTTAAAAACAATAGGGTCCCTGACCCCATCTTCCACTACCAGGTAGTATAAAATAACTCTTAGACCTATTTCTGACACACACATGTGTGTGCGCACACACACAGGCAACCTGTCACACATAATATAATGCAATCTGTTATTTAGTCAACAAGATTTCAAATCTGTCTTCCCTTTGGCCATCCAACTATGACCTTGCTTATGAGAGTCACTTAAGGCAAATGGGACATTATTTCAGTGACAGAACTTGGCCACCTTACCCATTGGAATCAGGTGATAGAACAGTCAGAGTAGGATGGAAGCTTAAGCCAAGAATGTGCTCAAAGGAGTCTAGGTTATCGAGCTTCCTAAATTCTCATGCCTTGTCTGCACAGAGATGGAATATATTTTACATTTTATCAAGTCGATCCACATATCTCTAATGAGAATTAATTCATCCATGGAAATGTATTTCTATCATTCTTTATGTTATGTAAAAAGAAATGAGTTGTGCAGATTAGCGTAACAGCTGATAGAACAACAGAACGTCCATGACTTACGATGCTTCCATGTACGATTTTTTTGTCTTATGATGGTTCTCTGTATGACTTATGATGTCTCTATGTACAATTTTTTGTCTTTATGACAGTGTGAAGCACCACAAATCCAATAGAAACTATATATTGAATATGCATAAATCGTTGTTTTTCATTTTCAGAATAGTATTCAATCAATTTCATGAGATAGTCAGTATTTGATTATAAAAGAGACAGCATTGGGAGCCCAACTACAGGTTAATGAGTTTCAAACATATTTAAGATAGATGAGGTTAAGTTACCACGCCTCTTCAACTTACCGTATTTTCAATGCATGATGAGTTTATCAGGATTTAATCACATGGTAAGTCAAAGACCACCTTGACTTGTAACCCCTCTCTTTGAATGATAGAATCCTTACCAGAATCTTTAAGATTCCAAATACCCACTCTTGGCTTGTGTATTCCTGGTTATTACATGGTATTTCAGATATGACCCGATGCCTCTAGGGAGTAGATTAAAACTAACATCTTTCTGCAACACATGATCTCAGGTAGCATTTCATTTAGTTTTTAAAGACAATATGACATATTCAAGGGCCTCCGTAATACAGTTCTCCTGTGTTCTTTTCCCTAACTTTTCCTCTACATGCTCCAGCAAATATCTCTTTAGATTAAACATATACCCTGTGCTACTGATTGTGGTACTTTATAGGCAAAATCTTATTTCTTCCTATCTCTGTTCAAAAAAATATAATTAGTTCTTCAAAGCTCATTTTTGAAATAATGTTAATGCCTTTATTTTTAAAAAAATATTTATTTTTAAAATTTAGCAAAGGAAACAGATGCTTAGAGAGGGGGAGGGAGGAAGCTCCTTCTCAAAAAAAAAAATTAGCAAAGGAAACATATGCTTAGAGAGGGAGAGGGAGGAAGCTCCTTCCGACGGGGCTGGCCACATCACAGTGCCTTCTATCCCATCGCTGTCTTCTGTTGGGATTCCAGGCAAGCACACACATGTACCCAGCATGCTTTTCAACCCACTACAGCTGGGATTTGAACTGTGAGGTCAGCTATGTGTAATCCAGCTCCCTTCCCCAGTAGGACAAGGGCCAGCCAGTCCTTTGCTATTCATTTTAATAGCATTTATGATCACACTTCTATACATTTAATAGCAAACTTTCTATACACATCAGACCGATAAATTCTTATATTAACTATAAATTTCTAAACACAGAGTCTGCGCTAAGTAATGGGACCAAATAATGTATTTTGTCCTAAGTCTCAGTAGCCCTATCAGCATATAAGCAAACCAGGACAAAAGTATGTGGTGTGTGATCCAGTAGAGAACTGTTAATGCAGGCTGGGGAAAGGATCCTCTAAGTTGGTGTGAGAGACGACTTTTTGAAAAAATACTATTTGACATGAGATGACAGAATAAATGAACGCTGTTCTATTGAGAAGAGCAGAGGCAAAATAGCATGAGAGAGAGTAAGCTATGTTACCAGAGCAAACTGTATGATTGCTTTTGTGCCTAGTTACTACTACATATTTGAATCATATGCTGTCGAATATGGTAGCCATTGAGATTGGAAATGTAGAGAATGATTCCAAATAGCATTTAGAAAGATCACATTGGGACCAGCAGGTGGTTAAGGGACTGGACTTCCACATGACTGGCTCTAAGTCCTAGGCCTGACCACTTGCTTTCTCTCTCACTTTCTCTCTCTCTCTCTCTCTCTCTCTCATTCTCTCCATTCTCTCTCTGGTGAGTGCATATGTCCTGTAGCAAGTTAAAATAATAATAATAATAATGACAAATACAATAATTTTAAAGGAAAGTCACGCTTACTGTCGTGTGGAAGATGAGTCAGAGAGGCAGCGCAGAGAGAGGACTGAGAATCACTCACAGTTCCAACAATAATAATAATAATAATAATGACAAATAAAATAATTTTAAAGAAAAGTCACACTTAATGTCGTGTGGAAGATGAGTCAGAGGGGCAGTGCAGAAAGAGGACTGAGAATCACTCACAGTTCCAACGAGTCACAAGGAACATGCAAAGTGAGACAGCGGCAATGCAGGCAGTGAGGAAGAAAATGGGGCCACATATGAAATTTAATTTGAAAATATTGACTGCTAACTGTAGGGCTTACAATGCAAGCATGAGCCAGAAGGAAGGGTCATCAATGAGGACGACTGTCAGGCCTGCTGTACTAGGGAGGGTCCATGCTGGGATACGTCAAGAAAGAATCGTTACCATAGAGAAAGGGCAATACCCTGGCCCCAACTTCAGAAATGCTGAGTATGAGGAGCATGCGTGATGTTGGACATGTGGCTTACTGTAAAATTCTAGAGATGATCAGAAAATATTGAATAGAAACATAAATTTAGGGTTATTATTATGAAGTTATAGACTAAAGAGTAGACATGAATAAGGGCCTCCCAGGTAGAGCAATGAAAGAAGGGAGCACTCCAGCTATGGTAGCGCTTGCTGGCTGCTGCTTCTGGGCAGACTGAGGTCACGTGGGAGGCCCAGGTTCGATTCCTGGACCACCTTTAAGGTGGATGTGGTGGTGTGCAACTGTAGTCCCAGCTACTCAGGAGTCTGAAGCAAGACACAGAAAAATCCTGTCTAAAAATATATTACAGATGCACATACACACCAATCACACACACACACACACACACACACACCAGAATTAAAGGAAAGTCTAGGTTTCAATCCTTTAAAATTGTATCATTTAAGAAGTGGATAGAGAAAAATAAATCTATTGAAGCAATGAAGAAGAGAGCAGTCAGGAAATAAGTGAACCAAGATAAACTGAGGGAATGAGGAAAGCAAGAGAGAAAACGCTCCAAGATGAATAGTGGCCATATTGTCATGTTCTCCAAAAGAATAAATAGAGGAAGGAGAAGGAGGATGGGGAGGAGGAGAAAGAAATCACTGGAATAGTTCCTGGAATCTCAGAGGTGACCATAGTGAATACAGGTTTGGTAAAATACTGGGACAATGTAGACTTAACAGTTTGCTCAATATTACCCTTATTCTATTTTTAATTAAAATTTTTTTAAAGATCTTTGATTTATTTTACTCATTATTATTTTCCAATTTGCTACAAACACTCACTGGAGACAGAGAGAGAAAGAGAGGGAAAGTTAGAAAACAAGCCACCAGGTCCAGGACTCCAACCATGGTCCATCGGCCATGTGTGAGTCCAGCACCCCAACTACCATGCCACCTACTGGCCCAGTTAAGTCATTTTTCTTATCCCATCCTCCACTCTTCTGTCTATAATGATCTACCTTGGTACTATGTGCTGCATGGCATCTCTTCACTCCTACAAAACATAGGTTGAAGCTCTAGCCCCCAATGTGACTATATTTAGAGACTGGGCCTTCAGGACATAATTAAGGTTCATTGAGATTGTAAAGGTAGGATCCTAGTTCTGTAGAACGAGTGTCCTTATAAAAAGAGGGGGAGAGAGAAATTTCTCATTGTCCATGAACACATGAGAGGAGCCCCATGAGCACACAGTGGAACGGTGGCCACCTACAAGTCAAGAGAAGAGAACTCAAAATAAAAGCTCCCTGTGGCACCGTCTTTTTTGGCCTTCCCAGTCCCCAGAACTGTGAGAAGAACACTTGTGTTGTTTACGCCACTCAGGTTATGGTGTTCTGTTATAGTGGCCCAAGCTAATACACCCACTTTCCCCTAGAACACCTGGGCTATACTTAGTAACACCTTGACTTGACTTATTTTGATCTTGTACATGAAACTCAAAACAGTACATCTGTGTAGAAGCCCAGATGGAGAAGTCATCTCCCAAAAGCACTTTCCTAGACATAAACCCATACATTTTATTTTCTAGAGGAAAAATGAATAGAAGTCCCGTATCCCGTAGAGTTCAGCTTTTATATTTCCTAGCTTTATAGGGAGAAGACTCCTGATGTCAGTCTAATATACACTGAAAGTGAATGAGAATTCTGGATACTCATTGAGTGAGAACAAGATATTTTAAATTCTTGTATTGTTGGTTTCATCACCTGGGGGATATGCAGGAATTCCAGGGAGCCAGAGGCTGGGCAGAGGAGACAGCAATGACTCCCTGGGCACCTGCACACAGGAAAGATAAGGAGCGAGCCCGTGCTGCCACTGTAGTCTGTTACTGACTGTAACCGGCTCTGACTTCCTTATGAGCTTCGGCTCCTAGAAGCAGATAAAATAGCTACATAAATAACTTCTCATGACCAAAATACAAAGCCTTAACAGTCCTCTGGCACCCAGACGGCTTTAAATTCAAGACCAGGTGACAATCCACAGAGCAGAGATTGTCCAAAAGCCATCATGATTCTTTCTACCACCATCTCCACGGTGCTGGTTGCCCTTGTGACTGGATGCCCCTAGGCCAATATGAGAATATACCAAAAGAGACTCTGGACCTGGACTACGTAAATAATTCATTCTAAACTCAGCCAGGAGCCACTGCTGCCGGCTGCAAGTTGACAAAAAGCAACTATTACTCTGGTTGCAATGCTGAGTGCACAGACGGGGGAAAAGCCCTGGAGGCCCCTGATATTTGCAATATGTGTGACTGACGATCTCCTTTTAATACAGTTTCTTACCTTCTGTTTTCCCCAGTGACATCTTAGTAACCAGGAGGAGCCTGAAAAAAGTCTACCATTCTTACTTTCTTTTCTCCTCCTTACTACTCTGCAGCATGATTTATCCTGCTAATATTAGATATTCCTCCTATTCTTAAAACCAGGGAATCTGGTTTAAATGTATTCAAGGTGGGATATTGGCAGAAATTTAGAGTATGCTTCCTTAAAGCGGGATTCAATTGAACATATGAAGATATATGGCTTCTGAAATTCCATTGCATTCACAAAACTGATACAATAAGTAGGTCAACACCGAAAGCCGAGTCCAAATATACAAATGGGAATTTCTCCTTTAAAAGTTCAAAATCATGGGGCCAATAGGTGGCATGGTGGTTAGGGGCACTGAACTCCCCCATGGCTGACTGTGGTTCGAGTCCCTGACCTGGAGGCTTGCCTTCTTATTTTCCCTCTCTTTCTCCCTCTCTCTCTTTCACTCTGTCCCTCTCTGGTCAAATTTAAATAAATAAATAAATAAAGCTAAATGAAATAATTATTATTTTAAATGTTCAAAATCAGATGTATTCATTATTCATTTACCCTTTGTTTCTATTTTATTCTAACCAGGAAAATGTGATATATTAGGAAAATAACTAAAAAATACTCTCGGTTAAGATGAACTCTCTCTTCCCCACAGATTAGATGACTACATCTCTTCAAGTCGAGAACAAATAGACACAGCTAAACTTACATTTTCCTTTTGTCACTCCTTAGAATTTTGAAATATAATAATTTTGAGTAAACCGAAGACAGGAAATCAGGATACCTTGTTCAAATCATCTAAAGGTTTAAATAATGCCGAGAAAGTAGGTAAAACTCATTGAGCATCCACTCAGACATGGCCACTGATGACGTCCTCACAGCCAAGGCCATGGCGCTGGTCTTTTTCTTCCCCTTCAGGGATCTAAAAAAAAGCTGTAAATTCCAAAGCCATGAGCCCAGTCACCTTAGTTTCACCAGGAAGCGTATCTGTTGAAGTCTTGCCACCATCTCCAAACGTGTTCTAGATTTGGAAATAACTCATTAAAAAGTGTGGAAACCCTTGAAATCATCTTTTCTCCAGCATCTGGGGCACTCTCTTCAAATTCCCTTCTGTGTAATTTATTTCTTCAACATCCTTATTTTCTTACATAAAGAGGAAATAAAATCAGCCAGAGCTATTGCCTCCCTGAAATTCTAATCTTGGGGGCAAAGATCCCTGGGACAAGAAATCAGAAATAAAAAGAGCAAAGAGAAAGATTCAGAAAGATAAAATTCAAGAGAAAACCCAAAAGTAATATCTCAAACAAATAGCCTATCACCATGGAGGTTAATAGCCTAAACAAACATGGATCAAATCCTGGCCCTGCCCTTTACAAGTTACCTTCCCTTGAGCAAGACATTTGGCCTCTTTATTCTCCAATACTTTACTAAAAAATTATACATATTAATATATGTCAATAGATAGAGAGACCAGCACACTTATCTAGGCGTAGAGCTCAACGAATTGTCATAAGGCGAATAAACCTAGGTAGCCAGTACCCACCCCCAGAGCAAAAGTGGCCTGATTACCCCAGAGGTCCCTCTCCTGGTTCCCTTCCAGTCACTGCCACTTGCCAGGGAGCCACCCTCCAACGAATTGTCATAAGGCGAATAAACCTAGGTAGCCAGTACCCACCCCCAGAGCAAAAGTGGCCTGATTACCCCAGAGGTCCCTCTCCTGGTTCCCTTCCAGTCACTGCCACTTGCCAGGGAGCCACCCTCCTGACTTCTAAAACCACAGGACAGTCCCTGTTTTCCGCAGGAACTGTGACATAGCCCCTTCCTGCTTCGTTTGTGAAGATTATAAAAGCACCTTCATCCTGGAGCTTTTTTGAGAATTAAGTGCATCACTATTTATAAAATGCTTAGAGGAGCCTATTACACAGTAAGCACTATAGAAGTGTTTATTAAACAGCAATCACTGTTTTAGAAAAAATAACGATTTAGCATACATTTCATTACCCTAATTTTATGAATTGTGAATAAAAATAGTCAAACTGACACATGATGAGGTAAATGATGAGTTATTCCAGATAAACCATAATTAAGTTTCACGAGTGTTTCATCCCCTTTTACGCGGTGACCTTAAAGCAATATTGTGCAGGGATGTAGAGATTAAAGACACTGGATCCCACTGGGCTGACTGGACCTCAGTTGGACCTTGGCCCTGGCAGCTTGAAAATAACACATTTGTGCACGTGCCCAAAGTCCTGAGAGGAGAATGGAGGAGAAGGCATTGAGTTATAGCCATCTCCCTCACCTCCGCAAGGGATGAATTCTCTTTTTCCCTCTCTCTCTTTCTCTTTGTCTCTGGCAAGTGCACATGTCATACTGCAAAAACTAAAATAAAACTGAAGTAGTGATAATAATAATATTGTGCAGACTTCCCAGTTCTGAATGAAACAAAATTTAAATGTGTGCATATACACACACCCAAAAAGACTTAAAGATTTCATGGAAAAATAGAAATAAAATATGAGTTTATTTGGCGCCAAAAAAATGAAATATCTGTATAGTTTTTTCATACTGTGCATTTTTCATGAACGTTTAGAAGACTCCTTATGTGTATGAGTGTGTGTGTGTGTATGTGAGTATGTGTCAATAGTAATTAAACATGGTGTCTTTCTGAAATCTATCACTTTTTACTATTGCGAAGTAGCAACACACCATATTACATGACAATTCAAAAAAATCTGGATATTCAAATTTATTTGTTGCATTAAAAATGTGTACATGTACAAGGACCTGCAGTTAGCATAATGGCTATGTTGCTGGACTCCCATGTAGTCGACTGCGGTTCAAGTCCCAAACCAGGTGGCTTAAACTCACGCCGGGCGCATGTGCGTGCGTGCCCAAGATCCCGAGAGGAGAATGGAGGAGAAGGGATTGCGGCATGACCATCCCCCCTGGGGGGTGATTTCTCGCTTTCTGTCTCTCTGTCTTTCTCTGTCTTTCTGGCAAGCACATGCACCTTACAGCAAAAAAAAAAAATCCTCTCCTCCCCCCAAATAAATTCATATCAAGTTTAGAAGTGCCCATTAGAGAGTGAACCTCTGAAGTTTCACTTACACAAATGAAAACTCCACTATTTCTGAGCTATATTGAAAGTCCTCCAAAAAACAGAACAAAACAAAACAAAAAAAAATAAATGTAGCACATATTTGGAAGACATTTCAGAATGTTTGTTTTCAAGGGAAACATTTTAATTTTTTTCAGGGAGTCTTGAATACACCGCGCTTTAGAATTTTTGCTGCAAAATACTTTTAGGTTACTAGAGGTTTATAAGAAATCAGCTCATGAAGTCACATGGCACCCTTCCTTCTTGAGAAAACTAGATTGAGGTTTTTGCTATAGGGTTCGCCAGACAGACAGAGAGATAGAAAGCGAGAAATCACCCCCCAGGGGGGATGGCCACGCCGCAATCCCTTCTCCTCCATTCTCCTCTCGAGATCTTGGGCACACACGCACACGCGCCCGGCGTGAGTTTTAAGCCACTGAGTCCGGGACTCTAACGGCAGTCGACTACGTGGGAGTCCAGTCACATAGCCATTATGCTAACTGCCGAACCTGATGCCACCCTTCCTTCGAGAGACTCACACTCGGGGCAGAATCATGGTGGTGCACAGGTAACGCAACCACTTAAGAGGCTGGAAACCACATGAAAGGCCTGGGTGCCATTCCCAAGTCAATCTGAACATGCTAGATGCGGTTGTGTGTGTGTCTGTAATCCTCGTTAAATGAGAGGCTGGGGAAGGAAAACTCCAAGAGTGACATCCTATCAAAATGAGCTCTTCCTTCTTTCCTTCTTTCTCCCTCTCTCTGTCATTCTCTTTCTCTTTCTTAAAGGCAAAAAAAAAAAAAAAGAGAGAGAGAAATTCATACATGTGTTCTGCAGTTGCCATCTTGAAATCTTTAGTAATTTTCAAAGAAGGAGCCACTATCCTGTATTGGGTCCTACACACTTTCAGTTTGTCCTTTTGAGAAGACTGTTAGATACCCGAATTCTCTCTTTGGCATAAATGCTCAATGGGCATTTAGATCATTTGTCTCCTGTAAGAACATCTGAAAAGAACAGAAATACCAGCCCCTGGCTTGCCATGTCCTCAATCGTGGTGTAAACAGGGTCCATGCATTGGTCCTATTTCTCCTGTGTCACCTGGGACTTTTTTTTTTTTTTTGAGAGATTTTTTGCTATGGAACACGTGCACTTGCCAGCCAGACAGAAAGAGAAACAGAAACAGAAAGAGAGAAATCATCCTCTGAAGGGATGGCCACACCACAATCCCTTCTCCTCCAGTCTCTTCTCAGGAACTGGAGCATGCACTTGTACCAGCGTGAGTTTTAAG
>NW_006159752.1:1736617-1753455 GCF_000334495.1 Tupaia belangeri chinensis
ATATATATTTAGATAATATATATTATATTATAGTACATGTATTCATTTTATTCCAGTTAAGCTCATACTCCTTATCGGTTGGTCTCAAATACTAATCCATGAACAGATCAAAGGGAGTCTTTATAGTTCAGAAATTGTGTGATGCCAAAACAGTTTTATAATAATATTAAGACTTTATTTTATTTATTTAATTTTTTTGGAGAGGTATTTGCTATAGGGTGCTTGCACTTGCCAGATAGACAGAGAGAGACAGAGAGACAGAAAGCAAGAAATCACCTCCCAGGGGGGATGGCCACACTGCAACCCCTTCTCCTCCATTCTCCTCTCGGGATCTTGGGCACGCACGCACATGTGCCCGGTGTGAGTTTTAAGCCACCGGGTCCGGGACTTGAACCGCATAAGACTACGTAGGAGTCCAGTGACATAGCCATTACACTATCTGCTGGTCCCAAGACTTTATTTTATTTTTTGACATGCTCACATTTGCACAAGGATAGAGTAGCAAGGGTTGATAAAACTATCGATTCCTTAAACCAAACCCAGGTAGTGGCACTAAACCACACCAGCAGTCAGTGTGCTCTTCACAGTCAACCCCAGAGGAAAAGAAATTGCATTTTTATTCTCAAAAGTGACCTTGATGGATCAGAAATTTTTAAGATTCATACGGAATTTCAATCCTTAATTATGTGTATTTTGATCCTTTTTTGTGATGGAAGGAGACATGCAAAACCCTTCTGCCTCACACCGTCGTGGAACAGCTGACTCAAGGAAACACACTTGCACCATCGTTTAAGGTCTGAGCTGGACCTGGTACATTTTTATGGAGCACCAGACAGACAGAAAAGTACTTATTCAGATTTGGGTACTTAGGAAAAGATTTTCTTGAAAACTGAACTTGGTGAACCTGTCACTTCAAGGAGAATGACAGATGTATTCATTGTCAATGATAAAAATTCAAAATCTCAACTGAAAATCAGAATTTTTGGAAACCGTGTATCCACTACTGTGAGCTTTGTAGCTCTGAGTAGTTAAAAGACTTTTCTGAAGAGAGTGGTATTGATATTAATAAATTTGACTTTTAATACTATGTTATCATGAAATGTGTTATTTGGAATATATGCATACCTCAGTGGGCCAATACTTTCTAATTGGCATGCATAAAAATAGCTATACAAGACTAAGATAAGTGCTGGAGGGGGTGTGGTGAAAGGGGAGCTCTCTTACACTGATGGTGGGAATGTAAATTGGTCCAGTCACTGTGGAGAACAATTTGGAGATTCCTCAAAAATCTAAAAATAGAACTACCATATGATCCAGCAATCCCATTCCTTGGTATGTACCCAAAGGACAGAAGAATACTTAATCAGAAAAGTGCTTGCACATCGATGTTTATTGCAGCATTATTCACAATTGCTAAGTCATAGAAACAACCCAAACGCCCATGAACAGATGAATGGATAGAAAAACTGTGCCACATATGCTCTATGGAATACTATTTAGCCATAGCAAATAAAGAAAAGAAAAAAACCCTGGCTTTTGACAGGAAGTGGATGAATATGGAAGATTTACTGTTGAGTGGAGCAAGTCAGCCTATGAAGGAGAGGCATTGTATGTCCCCACTTAATATATACCGAATGTCTGCACTCTATGACTATGACTAATTGACTAAAGGATATAGAAACACAACACATAGATGTAAATACCAAAGATAGTGTGTGTGAAAGAGGAGGGTCTGAGGAAAGACATTTAGAAGAAAAATAGGGAGGCAAAGCATTAATGCACAACAAAATGTGGTATTATCTGTTGAAGATATTTTATAGTTTTATCAACTGTACTAGGAAGAAATGTTCATCTGTCGATATATCCATCTTGTAAGCCAAACAATAATGTGATTGAATGTATAAAAGAAAATAAAATTAAAAAAATAATAATTCAAAAATAAATCTATTCAAGGCACAGTATAGAACAATGGATTTTGGTATAACAATATGAAAAATTAATTAATATTCTTAGAGATTCCATATTACAACTAACCTTTATAAAAGTATAGTTGGAACCACCCCAATCAAAACCTGAAATTCAAAATGTTCCAAAAGTCAAAACTTTTTGTAGTCTATGACACCACAAGTGAAAAATTTCACACCTTTTTCATGCGATGGGTCAGAATCAAAAGGATATAAAGAAATTCACTGCATCAAATTACCTTCAGGCCATCTGCACAGTGTATAGAAAACATCAATGAATTTCATACTTACATTTGGGTCCATCCCCAAGATAGCTCATTATATATGTGCAGGTATTCCAAAATTAAAAAAAAAAAAAGCATGAAATTCTAAACAGTTTTGAGGCAAGCCTTTCAGGTAAGGGATTCTCAACAGTACAACTTGTCTAGGGAAAGTGCAAGAGCAAAAAAATAAATAAATAAATAAATAAATAATACTGACAATTACCTTCAAAGGCTACTTAACCATTTCTCCTCATTTCCAAATACGTGCCTGTGTGAGGTCAGATTTTCTTCTTGTTTTTCAGTACCAAAATCCACAATGTGACATGCTAAATGAAGACGTAAATGCAAATTCACATTATTGGGCTCATTGTTATTTTTATAAGTATAAAGTGTTCTCGAAATAAAAAGTACTGAGAAAGTTTTTTGAAGTTTTTAAAAATTGGTTGTTCTTTATGTTTTTGAATCCTGATTTTATGGTTAAGATTTAAAAAAAAAAAGATTTTGGCTATAGGGTACAAGCATTTGCTGGAGAGACAGAGAGACAGAAAGCAAGAAATCATCCGCTGGGAGGGTGGCCTCACCACAATCCATTTTCCGCCATTCTCCTGTTGGGATTTTGGTCTTACACACACATGCACCCAGTGTGAGATTTAAGTCACTGTGTCCAGGACTCCAACTGCGGTCCACTACATGACAGTCCAGCAACATAACCATTCTGCCATCTGCTGGTCCCAATATATTTAATATCTCCTATTACCTAACAACTTATCATTACTTTTTTCTTCAACTATCTCCTAACTAAGCTGATGATTATTTCCATCTGTTTTATTCATATTTGTATTCCCAATTTGTAGCATAGTATTTATTAATGAGGATATGTTCTATAAGTGTTCATTGAATAAATGGACCGTGAAGGAACAAATCAGATATGCCAGTTATGTTGTTTTATTATATATCAATTTATACATTATTAGTTGCTTCTAATTAACCCCAGTGTCCAGAAATGGTTACTGGACCTTACCAATACTTACCATATCCGTGAATTACTCCCTGACAAATGATTAGGCAAAATAATTTAATAATAAAGTGATTTTATTGATTGTAAAGAACTCTACTCTGAATATCTAGATATTGAATCATAATTCTAAAAATATTGATTTAAGTAGAATGTCATAGAGATAATTATAACATACTTTTTTCATGCATATTGTTTTTTAAAAATCTTTTGCCAGAGGGCATATGTGCTTACGAAAGAGAAATAGATACAAAGATAGAGAGAGAGAAGAAAGGGGACCAGCAGATGGTGTAATGGTTACATGGCTGGACTCCCACATAGTTGACCACAGTTCGAGTCCCAGACCTGGTGGCTTAAACTCATACCAGGTACGTGTGCATGCATGCTCAAGATCCCAAGAGAAGGAAGCAGAAGGGATTGCGGCACGGCCATCCATCCAAGGGGTGATTTCTCGCTTTCAGTCTCTCCATCTCTTTCTGTCTTTCCAGTAAGCACACACACACTATAGCAAAAACCTCTTTAAAAAAAAGAGAGAGAAAGAGAGCACCCTCCATAGAGCATGGTCATGCCACAATCCTTTCTCCATCTCTTGTTCCTTTTGAGATTTTGGGCATGCATGTACACATGCCAGGTGGGCTAGGACTCAAACCACTTGGTCAACCACACAGGATCCAGCTGCTTTAACCACCAAGCCACAGAACCAACTCAATAAAATATATTCTTTTTAGATCCACAAATGAATATTTTGAGTTACAATTTAAAAATATTTAGATTTTAATGAAATAATGTTTTACTGGGGTATTATAAGACAAAGAGCCACCCATGGAAGATGAGTCTATAAACTTGTATCATACAGTGGCATAGGGGAAAAATTGCATTTTGCTTAGTGTGGAAGCTATGAAATCAGAGAGTTAAATTAGAACATCTTAATGTCTACCAGAGAAAAACAAATCATTATTTACAAAGAAACAAAACGAGAACTGTAAGTAGAATCCTGTCAACAATAGTGAGCATATTTTCAAAATTCCAGAATCCTACTCAAAACTCACTTTGGAAAATATCAACTAAAGTTACTTTCTGACATTCAAAAGCAAAATCATTATATCTACAAAGTCTTGTTAAAAATAACACACCAGGCCCAGTTACCCAGAGCAGTGGCAGTCTGAGGCCACATGGGAGACCTGGGTTCAATTCCCATCCCACCCAAAAAAGCCAGGCATGGTGGCCTGTGCCTGTGTCTCAGCTGCTCAAGAGCTTGAGGGAGCGTGATCTTAGCATAGAAGACGCTGTCAAAATAAATAAGTAAAATAGAGTAATAATAATACCAAGGCTGGGACCAGCAGTTGGTGTAATGGCTATGTCACTGGACTCCCATGCAGTTGACCACAGTTTGAGTCCCGGACCTGGTGGCTTAAACTCATGCCGGCTGCATGTGCATGTGTGCCCAAGATCCTAAGAGGAAAATAGAGGATAAGGGATTGTGGCGTGTCCATCCTCCCCCCCGGGGGGTGGTGATTTCTTGCTGTCTCTCTGTCTCTCTCTTTCTGGTGAGTGCACATGCCCTATAACAAGAATCTCTCCAAAAAAATAAATAAATAAAATAATAGTAATACTGAGGCCTTGATTAAAGTGGATTTTGTAGAACACCAAAAGAAATTATGAACATTGAAGACATAATTAAAACACGTTTATAAACCTAAATAAGCATTGATTAATGTATTGTTCTTTAACAATATTTTTAAAATTAAGTTAATAAAAATCAAGAAAAATATCTGCCTATAATAACACAAAGAGGAATGAATTACAGTATTCCAAATGTGGAAAAGAAAATTCCTAGCAGTTATTATCTTTTTCAAATTATTAATAAAATTTCATATTCACTCTATATTTTTAAAAAGTAAGAGCAATAATGAAAATAATAAATGTAGAATGCACAAATTTTTATGACGGGAGAATGGGAAACTATGTAGATACTATCAGATAATTGCATTATAAGGCATGAAGTGAGAAAGAAGAGAAGAAGGCAGGATTGAGTAACACAACAATATAGTAGTTGAAATAAAGCAACTCCTCTCAATAACTGAACAGGAAAGAAAGAAGGAGAGATTGATTTACTGCCAGTTGCTGGATCACAAGCTGAGACGTTCCAAGAGCAGCAATCAATAAGCAGAAGACTGGAAAACTCAATAGTTTACTTCTAGTTTAAGTCCAAAGTCCTGAGAACTACCAGAACCAATGCCGGAAGTTCCAGTCCAAGTTCCAGTTCAAATTCCAGTCCGAATCCAAAGACAGAAGACTGATGTTCCGGGTCAAAGACGGTCAATGGGAAAGATTTTTCTACTCAAACTTCTATCCTATGAAGGTTTTCAACATATTGATGAGGCCCACCCATACAGGGAAGCACAACTATCTTACCTAGTCTACTCGTTTAACTGTTCATCTCATCCAGAAAAACCCTCCAACAAAAATTACTTATATCTCTCTCATGCATAGGGGAAAAAAGGGGGGGGTGGCCCTTTTGCCAATAAACCTAGCTCAAAAAATTTGTGAATATTTTTTGAATCTGATTCTATTCAACTCTAATCACTAAAGCTACATCATAACTTGTTTTGAGTCAGGTTTTTGTACTGGTTTTGAGACTGTCAGGATATTGTGATTTGGAACCCTTATAATTTCTAGAAGCCCTTTTACAGCTGCGAAAACCTATTAAGCACAACCTTAATTATTTTAGAAGCCTTAATGAAGAGTTTCACAGTCAAACTGTGACTAGAACTATAGCGCTAGACTGAATCTTCCTTTGAGAATCTCTGGCAGGCAGGAACTGAAGGTGAGAAGTAGTTAGAGTTCCCTAGAATCACTTTTGGCACCTTCCATGTTCCCTCAAGAAATCCCGCTTGGGAACTGGCCAGCTCTTTCTCCAGTTTATCCCTTATAGTTTGTGTTTTGGCCTCTGCATTCATAGCTAGAAGGGGCCGGCTACATGGTCAACTCGTTAGGTCCTTCCGAATATTCTCCATGACCACAGGTGACAGCTTTATAAATTATACCGCCATTGCATAATGAAGGATTTACCCTTGAATAGCTAACTCTCTTGGTTTGTTTCCGGACTTCAATCACAGGTTTTTTTTTGACACTTCACTTGGATCTATCCACTGTCCTGTCCCAAAGCCAATGCTACATAGTTTGGGTTTTTGCTGGAGCACATCCACTCCATGTAACAATTCCTGTGCTGGTTACCCCTGAATAACAAAACACCCCAAAATTTAGTGGCTGAAAATAACCACCATTTACTATTTCTAGTTAGGTGCTCAGGACATCTGGGTAGTTCTGCTCATCTGGGCCAGGTTTGCTAGAAATGGGCTGGGTGGTGTTCATGCATTCAAGGTCAGCTGGTCAGTGGCCAGGAGACTGGCTAGTCCAAACTGAACTTGGCTGGGGTGACTAGGCTCTTGTCCACTTCTCTCTCACCTCCCTCCAGCAATATAACCAGGCAGGCTGTTCCAGCAGTGTCAGAGTTTAAAAGCAGAGACAGAAGCATCTAAGTCAAGAATCAGTATTTGGCGGGCTTTCGGGTGGTGTGACTGTTAAGGCACTGGACTCCCACACGGCTCACTGTGGTTTGCATCCCAGACACTGCGACTTGAAAATCACACCAGGTGCATGTGCACGTGTTCCCAAGATCCCAGGAGAGTGGAGGAGAGGGGATTGCAGTGTGACTATCTCCCCTGGTAGGTGATTTCTCACTTTCCCTCTCTCTTTGTCTCTTTGGCAAGAGCATGTGCCGTATGGCAAAAGCCTTAAAACAACCATTACAGGTATTATGGGTGGATACAACCAAAGAGTTTTGATGCCAGACAGATGGATATCTTAGCTGTTACTACAATCAGTTACCACAGCAGTATCTATTTTGTTTTTCACATAAAATACTTAGATTTGCAATTATTTTAAAGTATTTTAATACGATGTCAAAGTTTTTGAATAAAGCTCTAATTGGAGCTCTGTATCTTTCCTTTCATCTTTAACCCACATTTACAACATGTCTTCTCTGGTTCCCAGTTTTGCTCTGTTAAAGGGAGATCATCTCTGGGATCACCAGATGGCATAAGGGTTACACTGTTGGACACCACATGGTTGACTGCAGTTCAACCAGACCCAGAATCTTGCAACCTGTGCCAGGTGTGTATGTGCGCATGCCCAAAATCCCACCAGAATGGAGAAGGGATTGTCGTGTGGCCATTCTCCCTGGAGGAGGGGGCAATTTCTTGTTTTCTATCTCTCCAGTGAGCAGACACATCCTACAGCAAAAAAAACTCTCTCAAAAAAAAAATAATAATAAAAAAATAAAAAGAGATCAACTCAAGACATTGGTTAAGCTGCCACAGTGTATGAGGCTTTCAGGTCTTACATTTTCTTCAAACTTTTGCAATGGTCTTCCCTGTCTCCTACAAACATTTTCGAGTGATTTGTCTTTATTGGTTCTTCCCAAAGCACTTCACTAATTCAACTACTTCTTAATTTATTTTTATCCAATCCTCAAATTAATCATTTTATTTAATATTGGAAAGATGTATAAGGTGGAGGACAAAATGGCATCAATAACTCTGTGCCTAAACAACAGAAATGTGCCTTGCTACCTGCACAGTCCACTGGTAGGAGCAGAAGTGTTTGCACACACAGGAACATATCTCCTGGCTCTCAGCACTCAACCAGCAGGGCATCAGCCTATGCACTGACCGAGCAAGAGCAGAGCCTCCAGAGTGTGCAAAGCAATGAAATCCATTGAGAGACCTTCTCTCACATTTGTGAGAGCATGAAAGAGTATGGGTCAATGAATTTCCTATACCAAGGAGGAGCACTGGACTTGAGGTCACTCAGAAACCATCAAGACGTCCAGAAACCACTGTGCACTACTGTCTCAGAGCCCTGATCCTGCACGACAAGCCAGCCCCTACTAAGTGGCTGCCACTTTATAAAGAGGCTGCCTCTGACTACCTCCTGCTATGCAGTCACAATAACATAATATAACTGTCATAATCAAGGATAAAATCCGGTGCTGGAATACTTGAACTTGGCATTTCGATAGAAATGAGCTGCGTGAGCTTGAGGAAACCATGGAAGCCTAGAACTCCTGATGTTGCAAGTTTAATTTGTAATTTGTACCAGGGGAAGCTCTTCAGGTTGCTGGAAACAATGTAGAAATAAATTATTTGACACATAGTAAGTCTAAAACCAAGTCAAGACTTCTATTCCAAAATCTATACATGATTTAAAAGGATTATAGAAGGGACCAGCAAGTTGCATAGTGGTTAAGGTGCTGGACTCCCACATGGCCAACTGTGGTTCAAGTACTGGACCTGGTAGTTTGAAACTCACACTGGGCATGTGTGCATGGGTGCCCAAAATCCTGAAAGGAAAATGGAGAAGAAGGGATTACAGTATAGCCTTTCCCCACGGCGGAGGGGTGATTAATTGCTTCCTGTCTCTCTGTCTCTCTCTCTCTTTCTTTCTTTGGCAACTGTACATACCCGATTAATTGCTTCCTGTCTCTCTGTCTCTCTCGCTCTTTCTTTCTTTGGCAAGTGTACATACCTTATATCAAAAATCTATAGAGAAAATGAGCGAAGATGAAGTACCCAATCTCTAGCAACCTAAACTCATTCTCCCCACAACACCCAGGAAGGTAAAGGACTGAGCAAAATATAAAAGCCATTAGCATCCAAGCTGCTACCTTAGTCTCCATAATAAAGAGCCGAAACTGTGCAGTTAAATGGGACAAAGAAAATTTCTTCACAATAAATTGAGGAATGAATCAAACAACTAGAGAAAAATTCATAGTTTAAAATATATATGGAAAAGAATGATCAATGCAAAATATATGAAACGAAATTGAGAGTTGGTAAGAGGCATGGAGATTAAGGTGCTAGATCCCATTAGCTGGCTGCATGGTTCAAAGCTCTGACCCAGCAACTTGAAAATCACAGCAGGTGCATGTGTGTGTAGGCCCAAAATCCCAAGAGGAGACTGGAGGTGAAGAGATTGCTACATAGCCATTCCCTTGGCCAGTGATTTTTCACTTTTCCTCTCTTTCTGTCTAGTGACTGTACCCACCCACTAGCAATAAATAAATAAATACCTTACATTTATATGTATGTTTATATATGTGTGTGGTAGTAGGTGTGTATCGCTCTCTCTCTCTCTCTGTTTCTCTCTATGTATGAAAGAGACAGAGAGATAGAGAGGAGAGAGAAAAAGGAATAAATAAAATAAAAGTGAAAAATGGAAGAAAAATTCATTCAGGGAAAAATGAAAACCAGCCAAGAAAGGGAGGTATGTTAACATAAAAATATTTTTGCAAACCTTAGATAAAAATATTAAACTCTGAAACAAAAAGTCACCAATCAACAATGTATTTGGTAAGACAAAGAACTATAACAATCTGGATGCATATGGAGATAGACATAAAATTTTTAACTAAGGTTTCAGAGTAATGAAACCACACTCTTTATGTTCATTTTTAATAGCATTTGCACTTTCTAAATTTTCTAGTATTCATTAAGACTTTAATTAAACGCAGATTGACTTGTACCTTTTATAAGCCAGACACTAAAATAGATCTCCCTAGGGAAACAACAGTAAGTTCACTAAACATGGTCTCTGCCCTCCGGGCTCTAGCTCAATAGAAAGTAATGTGGAGAGTCAGACAGAGGCTCAGCCCAGTGGCTCAAGTGGAAGGCAGTGCAGCTCAATGGCTGGGGCTGCATGGAAGACGCAAGTTCAGGCCCCAGTCCAACCTAACCTGGCGTGGTGGCACACACCTGGTCCTAGCTAACTGGGAGGCTAGCACAGGCAGAACTGTGATGTGAAGAGGCCTCATTAAAACAACAACAAAACCCTGTCTCTCTTTTATTAAAAATGAGTACAAACAGACAAAAACATACAATAAAACCACCAGGAGAGTTCGACAGAAGTGTAGCTTCTCTGCAGTCGGATAAAGTGTCAGGACTACACGGCTGATGTGGTAAAGACAAATGGCTGGGAGACTAACAATGGCACCTGGTCCACTCAGCATCTCGCGGGGCCTACACCTTGTGTCACCTAGTGGTGTGATATAACCGGGCCTGGAGGTTTCCAGCCTCGGTGGTCTCTATGACAATGGAACCTAAATATCCTAGCTGTCCTGGAGACAAGGCCACCTCAGCACACATGAGACTCTCAAAACCCTTCAAGGTAAGTAAACTTACCCTTACAAAAATAGCCAAAGCTCTCTTCTTGAATGTAATACCTGTAACCGACCCAGAGTGGGTGTTGGTGTAAGAGAGGGGGAAGAGTCTCCCACCTCTGAGAATGGGCTCAGGACAGACTCTCTTGAGGGTGGGTCCTCTGACCCCTGGTAGAATCTGTCATCATGCCATCGTCTGCTCCAGCTGTCCATCCTGTGAGAACACTGCCGGAATGCAGGCTGGAGCCTCAGAGGGTATCCACGACTCATCTTAGAGGGGGATCTGACTGAATCTGGTCAAATAGGACTCCCCAAGAGCCCCAAACACAGCACTATAATTATATTAAAAGAAAGTGTTCGGGGTCGGCGGGTGGTATGGGGGTTAAGGAGCTGGATCCCACATAGCCAACGAGGTGGTCCGAGTCACAGACCCATGGCTTGAAAAACCACTGTCCATGTAGCCCCAAATCCCCAAAGGAGACCGAAGGAGAAAGGATTATGGAGTGGCCATTTTCCAGGGGGTGGGAATGGGTGGATTATTTCTCACTTTCTCTCTCTCTGGTGAGTGAGTGCATGTGCTCTATAGCAAATAAACAAATGAAATATGGTAAATCAATCATCTTTAGAATGGATTATTTCTCACTTTCCCTCTCTCTCTCTGGTGAGTGAGTGCATGTGCTCTATAGCAAACAAACAAATGAAATACGGTAAATCGATCGTCTTTAGAAGCAGGCTAGCCAACATAGCGGCAGCAGAGAATAGTTCACACATGGAAGCAGCTCATGGTGAAGGAGGAGGCAGTTGATTGGGAGGAGACAAGTGCTCATTTCAGAACTTCCCCAAATTGCATGCCGGCCTTTGGTAGCAGGGATGGAGACATGACCTAGAGGGTGACACGGAGTTGGGGACAGAACCTAACATACATTATGGGTGAGCTGCAATAATGGCAAGAGTAGGAGAGGGAGAGGGAGAGAGAAAGCAGAAGAAAGAGAAGCCAAGCTAGGGCAAATGGCAAGGAGACAGTGGATTCTCGTGTCATGAAGGCCTAGAAACCCCAACTTTTCTGGACTCCCCTGGCTATCTTGATTGTCTAATGTCTGTCTCATGGAAACACTGCTCCCATTCCAGTTTCCCAAGTCCATTTTGTTGCCATTTTGCTTCACCGGGAAGCTGTCCTTAGGGCCTTATCCTTGGGTCACAAAGTATCTTGCTTTTCCCTGGTTAGACTGAACTCCCAACAGCCCTAAGACTCAGCCCTCACCCGTGACAATGATGCCTGACGACAGGGGATGTGTTGGCTCTAAATGAGATGCTCATCTCTGATGTCGGCGGATTGGAGGTGGAAAATACAAAACTGCTATGAATCAAGTGTATGTTTTCAAATTACCAAATGCCCTCCATCCCCGCAATAAAAAAAAGAAAGAAAGAAAAAGAAAATAGCGTGTGGACATATGCAGTCTTTCTCTTTCTCTCATTTGTTTTTAATAAATAGAGTCAAGGGGGAGAAAACATTTTAAAACTAGCCTATGATGTATCGCTTGTAGGGTTGTGTGTGTGTGTGTGTGTGTGTGAGTGTGTGTGTGATAGGATGGGTGTGCTCACCAGGAACAGAGAGACAGAGAGAGGGAAAGTGAGAAATCACCCCCCAGAGGGGATGACCATGCCACAGTCCCTCTTCCTCCACTCCCCTCTCGGGACTTGGACATACATACACACACACCTGGTGTGATTTTCAACTCGCCGGGGCTAGGACTCAAACTGTGGTCATTCGTGGGAATCCAGCTTTTTAACCACCATGCCCCTTGCTGACCCTACACTTCTAGATTCTTAATAAGAATATTGGTTTGAAGAGCTAGCGGGAGTTTCTAATAAGTTCCCAGACCTAAAGTTCCAAACTCTAAAAGGCTCCCTTTCCCTTCATGACTGCAATTTTAGAAGAACATTCTATGAGACTGTTCATCATCTGGCGACCCACAATGACAGGGTTTGGAGCCAGGCTCTGGGCAGTATCAGTAAACACACGTCTCCACCACCCTTCTCACGCCTCACCCCCTCCGCATTGTGGCATAAACAGCAGCCGGGGAAATCCAAGCCCAGCTCTTCTCGGAGAACGCCAGACTTCAACCCCGATTATGTGCACACTCGGAAAACTGCCCCCGGAGAGCTCAGTCATAGCAATGTGACCCGCTGCGGCTCAAGGGCGCCACCAGCCGTGGAGAAACTGAAGGCAGAGCAGGCAGAGATTCGCTCCACGGGTGTAATTTGGTGATATTATATTTTCAGATAAAGATATCTGCTTCTGGGACTATATTTCACCTAGTCACTGTTTGATGATGTTTTCTTTTTTCTTTCTTTTTAAGAATTATGTATTTAATGTGCTCCCCAGAGAGACAGGGAAAAAGAGAGAGAGAGAGAAAGCGAGAAAGTAAAGGTCTGGAACTCAAACCACAACGGCCATGTGGGAGTCCAGCGCCTTAACTACCACGCCACCTGCTGGCCCTTAATGGTATCTTACTAAGATATTAATGTTTGGTTATTGGGGGAAAAAATCTCCAAATAATGTATTTTACAGAAAGAACGTGAGAAAAAGATAAGAGAGAGGGAGACAAAGATTAGGAAAGAGTAAGAAAGAGAAAATAAGAGAGGAAGAAGGAAGAAAGAGAAAAAGAGGCAAAGCAACCAAGCTCATCTTAACCTTGCAGAAAGTCTACTGTTCGAATGCTATTCATTAGGATTTTTTTTTCTTTAAATAACACCCTTAAGAAATGTATTATTCTAAACCCCTGGGAAAATTTGCATTTTTGTGGTTAAACAAACCGGTCGTCTTTAAAAGCAGGCTAGCCAACATAGCGGCAGCAGAGAATAGTTCACACATGGAAGCAGCTCATGGTGAAGGAGGAGGCAGTTGATTGGGAGGAGACAAGTGCTCATTTCAGAACTTCCCCAAATTGCATGCCGGCCTTTGGTAGCAGGGATGGAGACATGACCTAGAGGGTGACACGGAGTTGGGGACAGAACCTAACATACATTATGGGTGAGCTGCAATAATGGCAAGAGTAGGAGAGGGAGAGGGAGAGAGAAAGCAGAAGAAAGAGAAGCCAAGCTAGGGCAAATGGCAAGGAGACAGTGGATTCTTGTGTCATGAAGGCCTAGAAACCCCAACTTTTCTGGACTCCCCTGGCTATCTTGATTGTCTAATGTCTGTCTCATGGAAACACTGCTCCCATTCCAGTTTCCCAAGTCCATTTTGTTGCCATTTTGCTTCACCGGGAAGCTGTCCTTAGGGCCTTATCCTTGGGTCACAAAGTATCTTGCTTTTCCCTGGTTAGACTGAACTCCCAACAGCCCTAAGACTCAGCCCTCACCCGTGACAATGATGCCTGACGACAGGGGATGTGTTGGCTCTAAATGAGATGCTCATCTCTGATGTCGGCGGATTGGAGGTGGAAAATACAAAACTGCTATGAATCAAGTGTATGTTTTCAAATTACCAAATGCCCTCCATCCCCGCAATAAAAAAAAGAAAGAAAGAAAAAGAAAATAGCGTGTGGACATATGCAGTCTTTCTCTTTCTCTCATTTGTTTTTAATAAATAGAGTCAAGGGGGAGAAAACATTTTAAAACTAGCCTATGATGTATCGCTTGTAGGGTTGTGTGTGTGTGTGTGTGTGTGAGTGTGTGTGTGATAGGATGGGTGTGCTCACCGGGAACAGAGAGACAGAGAGAGGGAAAGTGAGAAATCACCCCCCAGAGGGGATGACCATGCCACAGTCCCTCTTCCTCCACTCCCCTCTCGGGACTTGGACATACATACACACACACCTGGTGTGATTTTCAACTCGCCGGGGCTAGGACTCAAACTGTGGTCATTCGTGGGAATCCAGCTTTTTAACCACCATGCCCCTTGCTGACCCTACACTTCTAGATTCTTAATAAGAATATTGGTTTGAAGAGCTAGCGGGAGTTTCTAATAAGTTCCCAGACCTAAAGTTCCAAACTCTAAAAGGCTCCCTTTCCCTTCATGACTGCAATTTTAGAAGAACATTCTATGAGACTGTTCATCATCTGGCGACCCACAATGACAGGGTTTGGAGCCAGGCTCTGGGCAGTATCAGTAAACACACGTCTCCACCACCCTTCTCACGCCTCACCCCCTCCGCATTGTGGCATAAACAGCAGCCGGGGAAATCCAAGCCCAGCTCTTCTCGGAGAACGCCAGACTTCAACCCCGATTATGTGCACACTCGGAAAACTGCCCCCGGAGAGCTCAGTCATAGCAATGTGACCCGCTGCGGCTCAAGGGCGCCACCAGCCGTGGAGAAACTGAAGGCAGAGCAGGCAGAGATTCGCTCCACGGGTGTAATTTGGTGATATTATATTTTCAGATAAAGATATCTGCTTCTGGGACTATATTTCACCTAGTCACTGTTTGATGATGTTTTCTTTTTTCTTTCTTTTTAAGAATTATGTATTTAATGTGCTCCCCAGAGAGACAGGGAAAAAGAGAGAGAGAGAGAAAGCGAGAAAGTAAAGGTCTGGAACTCAAACCACAACGGCCATGTGGGAGTCCAGCGCCTTAACTACCACGCCACCTGCTGGCCCTTAATGGTATCTTACTAAGATATTAATGTTTGGTTATTGGGGGAAAAAATCTCCAAATAATGTATTTTACAGAAAGAACGTGAGAAAAAGATAAGAGAGAGGGAGACAAAGGTTAGGAAAGAGTAAGAAAGAGAAAATAAGAGAGGAAGAAGGAAGAAAGAGAAAAAGAGGCAAAGCAACCAAGCTCATCTTAACCTTGCAGAAAGTCTACTGTTCGAATGCTATTCATTAGGATTTTTTTTTTCTTTAAATAACACCCTTAAGAAATGTATTATTCTAAACCCCTGGGAAAATTTGCATTTTTGTGGTTAAACAAACCAGTGTGAACTCTTTAAATAAACCATGAGGACCACAGAACTGCAATTTAATGTCCGGGTTGTGCTTGATCATTAAACAGAGTTTCAGCTGCGGTTTGCGGGCTGCTGTAAACCAAACCTCAAGGAAACAGCCCATGTTTACAGCTCATTTGTGATCCTCGGGGACAGAATGCACTGAACTGGCTTTGCTGCAGCATGCCAACACTCTTCAGATTCCTTTACTTTTAATTTGCTAGAGGGCACAAGCACTCACCAGAGAGAGGGGAAGAGAGAGAGAGAGAGATCGTCTCCCTCAGAACTGCAATTTAATGTCCGGGTTGTGCTTGATCATTAAACAGAGTTTCAGCTGCGGTTTGCGGGCTGCTGTAAACCAAACCTCAAGGAAACAGCCCATGTTTACAGCTCATTTGTGATCCTCGGGGACAGAATGCACTGAACTGGCTTTGCTGCAGCATGCCAACACTCTTCAGATTCCTTTACTTTTAATTTGCTAGAGGGCACAAGCACTCACCAGAGAGAGGGGGAGAGAGAGAGATCGTCTCCCTTGAGATGTTGCAATCCTTTCTCCTCCATCTTTCCCTCCTTTTGGCATTTTGGGCACACACACGCATACCCTAGAGCATTTTTCAAGCCACCGGATCTAAGACTTGAACCTCGCAACCATGTGGGATCCAGCCACCTTAACCCCCAGGCCAACTATCAAGATTCTTAAATGGCCTTCTCCAAAGGGTCATTTCCAGAATGTGAACACAAAGGCACTCAGAATGCCTAACCATCTGGAAGCAGTTTCTGGATTCCAGGAAGAGTTCTGATTCCAGAAACTCTTCCTAGGTGAGGAAACAGCCTGAAAGGCTCTGCTCCGAGACTCCTCCTGCCTTCCACTCACACCACACCTTTCTCTCCTCCCGCCTCTGCACTCACCAGCCTACCCTGGCTGTCACACTAGCCTTCCATCAATTACACCCTTTCTTTTTCTTTTTAATTTAAAAAATAAAAGAGCTCATTAATTTCTTCCATGAGTGAGAGAGACAGGAAGAGAGAGGGAAAGAAAAAGCACCCCCAGCAGTGTCCTCATGCCAGGATCCTCCCCAGCCTCAGACAGCCCCCGGCATTGGCCTGTAACTGCTCAGCACATTCTCAGAGGTCTTCTGATGCAAGTCCCCACTCCCTTTCTCTCACCAGCACTCTTCACCTCTTCTTCCTTCTGCCAAAAAGGCAGTATCTGGCTTCCTCTCATTCATCAGGTCTCAGCTTACATGTCAGTGCTGCAAAGAAGATCTTTGACCCACTACCAGAAATTGGGCTGTTTGCATCATAGAACTCACCACAAGTACCAGCTATTCTACTTCTTTTTGTCTTCTTGTTTATTGCATCTCTCTCTCTCTCTCTCTCTCTCTCTCTCTCTCTCTCTCTCTCTCTCTCTCTCTCTCTCCTAAAACATAAGCTTCAACAAACACC
>NW_006159752.1:1753622-1800844 GCF_000334495.1 Tupaia belangeri chinensis
TTTGCCTCTCTCTCTCTCTCTCTCTCTCTCTCTCTCTCTCTCTCTCTCTCTCTCTTTCTGTCTCTCTCCTAAAACATAAGCTTCACCATGTACCCAACTTAACTATCTCCTCTGCCATTTTATTTCCAGGATCTAGTACCAAGTTTGGGAGAGAATTGGGCAGGATAAATATGTTTGGAATGCATAAACGAATGTGCCCATATCAGTAAACTGATCAAAGTGTTCCCGGTTCTTTTGATAGCCCTAACAGGTGTGAATAACTTGATCATATCATTCTAGCCCCATTCTACTGGGAGGCAGCCAGCAGTCTGTGAAGGCAGAGAAGTAACTACTATCTATTATTAGCTGGGTGAAAAATATACTACTGTAAAACGTGCATACTTTCCCTGGATTTCTCTATTGTGGAGAAATAGATGAAAAGATATGCAATATTTTCTGTAGCCTGTGGGTGGTCTCAGGACAGCTAGAGAAAGTTTGAAGTCGCTTGATATCTGACTGAACTTCTTACACTGCATATTTAACAGTCTTACACGACCTTGATAGCACTGGTCCTTTAAACATAGACCAAAGAAAATTGGAATGACTGAAGGTTTTATTCTTATTCCACTAGAGATTACACACACACACACACACACACTGAATATATGGCCACTTACATTGTAACCCATAGAAACAAATATTTCATTAATACTACATTCCATCAGTCTTCTTGATTACCAATTTTGTGTCAATTTTTATTGCTTTGTATGTTTCAGGAGTATCAAGATTTTCTCACTTAAACAGTAACAAATTAGTTCTGATTAAGATTATTTATTTATGAAAGCTGCCCAACTAAAACAAGCACCAGGGGAGGGAGTCTACAAACTGGTAGGACAGGAAAAGGTTCTCTTGGAAGAATGCAGGTGAGACATTGTTGGCCAAGGAAAAGAATAAGTGAGTGTTGCACAGTGAGAAAGAAAACAGAAATTATAAATGTAACAAATACATTATCTTTTTCCATGATTGTTTTTGAGACTTTTTTTGCTATAGGGCACGTGTGCTTGCCAGAAAGAGAGAGACAGAGAGACAGAAAGGCAGGAAAACACCCCCAGGGGGATGGCCACGTCGCAATCCCTTCTCCTTCATTCTCCTCTAAGGATCTTGGGCATGCATGCATATGCGCCCGGCGTGAATTTTAGCCACCGGGTCCAGGACTTGAACTGCGGTCGACTACATGGGAGTCCAGCAACATAGCCATTACGCTAACTGCTGGTCCCTTTGTCTTTTTCCACGATAATAAATTATCTTCTAGTCAATGGTAATAATAGAAAAATAAAAATAGGTAGATATTGGATTTGTGACTTTAGATAAGTTGTTTTAGGACCAGCAGTTAGCGTAATGGCTATGTCGCTGGACTCCCATGTAGTCGACCACAGTTCGAGTCCCAGACCCAGTGGCTTAAACTCATGCCAGGTGCATATGTGTGCGTGCCCAAGATCCCAAAAGGAGAATGGAGGAGAAGGGCTTGTGGCATGGCCATCCCCCCTGGGGAGTGATTTCTCGCTTTCTGTCTCTCTGTCTCTCTCTGTCTTTCTGGTGAGCATACGCGCCCTATAGCAAAAACCTCTCCAAAAAAAAAAAAGAAAAGAAGTTATCTCACTTAAATTTTAGTATTCTAACTTTAAACATTAAAAATCAGAGAACCTTGCATTGACATTCCAATTTTTGTTTTAAAATTTTATTAAATGGTTAAATAAAAAAATCTAGGAACCAGTTGATATTAAATAAAAAGAAGTAATAGAGACAAGTAAAGCATAGGTACCAGGAGATCCATCACCCCAAGTTACCAGCATCAAACCTTTTAATCTTCTAACTGTGATGGATTAAGACTGAGCTTGACACTTTGTGAGAGAGTTTGCCATGTTTTCTAATGAATTAATTAATGCTGGACTGCAGGAGTTAACCTAACCAGATAAATATTACTCCAACAAGATAATTTTTTAATATTCTAAATATATTCTAGGAAGGTAAATATTTTAAGCTAAAGTCTAAGAAAGTTCACATAAATGTGAAATAACACAGATACAATGCTGCTTAAAAAGGTGGGTTTTTTTCAGGGCTGGCAAGTGGTATGGTATTTTTTTTTTTCTTTCTTTGGGAGGTTTTTGCTATAGGGTGCGTGCGCTCGCCAGACAGACAGAGAGAGAGAGATAGAAAGCGAGAAATCACCCCCCAGGGGGGATGGCCACGCCGCAATCCCTTCTCCTCCATTCTCCTCTCGGGATCTTGGGCACACACGCACACGCGCCCGGCATGAGTTTAAGCCACTGGGTCCAAGACTCGAACCGCGGTCGACTACGTGGGAGTCCAGCGACATAGCCATTATGCTAACTGCTGGTCCAGTGGTATGGTACTTAAGGGCCCTGGGCTAACTGCTGGTCCAGTGGTATGGTACTTAAAGGCCCTGGGCTTCCACATGGCCAACTGCTGTTCGAGTCCTAGACTTAGAGGCACATGGCCAACTGCTGTTCGAGTCCCAGACGTAGAGGTTTGCTTTCCTACTTTCCCTCTCTCTCTTTCTCTCCTTTAGTTATTTATTTATTTAAATAAAATTTATTTATTAAAATAAATAAAGTTAAATAAAATAATTCTTTTTTAAAGGAAAGGTGGTGTTTCATTGTTATCCAAGAATATTTACAAGACCGATATATGTATCAGAGAGTGAAAAACGGAAATTACTCAGGAAAACACTTTCTCCGTCTCTCGCTGATAACAAGCACTTGTGCTCTCTGGAATTAAAAAATATAAGAGAGGAAGAAGAATTAAGAGGATGCTTTGACCTTAGGGCAGAGAAACGTGAAGGCTCAGGTGTTTTATTTTCATCTTTATGAGGAAAAGTAAAGAGAGAGGGAAAAGGAGAGATTTCTGAGTTTTGTAATAAATTTTAAACATTACATTTACAGATTTTTATAATAAAATCATGTATGAAATGTGGTTAATAATTTCAGTTAATTGATATTCATAGATCAAAGGAGAAAATTTTAAATGCATTTATTATTTATTTTTTATTATTTTTTAAAGAATTATTTTATTTAACTTCATTTATTTACGTACTTATTTTTAATTTGACCAGAGAGGGATAAAGAGAGAGAGAGAGAGAGAGAAAGTGTGAGAAAGCAAGTCTTAGGTACAGAAGTTGCACCGTGGTTGGCCATGTGAGAGTCCAGCGCCCTTAACCATCACACCACCTGCTGGCCCAATTTATTTTTAAGAGTCTGAATTTTCATATTTTTAAAGGACACTTTTTAGTGCTAAAAAATTAATAATAATAATCTGGAAATTAGAATGTTTAAAATCTAAATCCCAGTCAGCTATGTTCAGAGGGATGAGGGAAATATGATTTTAAAAAAATCAATGAATAATTAGGGACCAGTAGATTATGTAATCGATACATCACTGGACTCCCACATTGTTGGCTGCGGTTTGAGTCTCGGATCTGGTGGCAAAAAACTCACGCTGGGCACATATGCGTGCATGCCCAAAGTCCCAATATGAGAATGGAGAAGGGATTGTGGCATGGCCATTTCCCTGGTGGGTGATTTCTCACTTTCTGTCTCTTTGTCTCTCTCTGTTTCTCCAGCGAGCGCATGAGCCCTATCGCAAAAATCTCTCCCACAAAAAAAAAAAAAAAAAGACAACTAAATAAATATTAAGGTCTTATTAATAAAGAGAAAGATGGACCTTCAGAAGCTGTAATGGTTATGTTGCTAGACTCCTACGTAATTGACTGTAGTTCAAGCCCCAGACCCAGCAGCTTAGAACTCACACATGATGTGTGTGCATGTCCAAAACCCTGAGAGAAGAATGGAAGAGAAGGGATGGTGGTGTGGCCATCCCCCCAGAGGGCGGATTTCTTGCTTTCTATCTCTCTATATCTCTCTGTCTCTCTGGCGAGCACATGCACCCTATAGCAAAAGTCTCTCAAAATAAATAAAGGCGAAGAATGAAAGGAAGAAAGGAAAGAAAACTATTGTGAAAAGAAAGGGGGGAAAAAATGAAGGGCGGAAGTCACTGAGGACAACACTATGGAGCAAAAATAAATGAATTTTGACAACAATGAACTCTTGGCCTAGGTGAGTATAATTGTGTTTATGTGCTTATTGAACACTTGAAAGTGTTCAATACCATTCTTAAATTTATTTTATTTTCACCATAGGGTACATGCACTTGAAGGAGAGAGACAAGGAGAGGGAGAAAGTGAGACATCATCTCTTGAGGGGGATGTCTACACTGCAATCCCTTCTCCACTCTCGGCATGTTGGCATTTATTATTCATGCTGCAAAATCTCTCCTTTGCCCTCTCTCTTTACTTCCTCTCATAGAGGGGAAAAGAAAACACCTAAGCCTTCGGTTTTTCTGCAACACACACCCAGCGTGTTTTTCAAGCCCATGAGTCTGGGACTTGAACTGTGGAGTCAGCCAAATGGGATCTAGCTCCTTAACCACCATGTCACTTACCGGTCCCCAACCTGAACATTTCTTATTTTTACTTAAGTAACAAATTTTAATTTGATCAAAATAGAGTATTTTATTGTGAAAGCACTTCTGTAAGCTCACATATGAACAAATCATGCTGCTTTTAGTTGGTTCCTTGCAGTGATGGATGCTTTACTACTTCTTGAGCTAAGAAGGAAAAGGAAATGTGTAGGTTTATAATACACAGGCGTGTTCGGCCTTGCCAGGCCTGTCCTGGTGTAGGATGGAAGGCCAGAGACCCCTAGACTAGGCTCCTCAGACACATACGCCTTTGAATGTAGGGAGCTGGCATTATACAAAAGTGGGTTTATTGAATTGGAGATTATAAAAATAAAGGAATAAGAACAGGAAGATGATTTTGCAGCATGAATAATGAATGCCAACATGTAGAAGATGTATAAAAGACAAGACTGGAACTCAGGGTACCAGTCAGAGACGGGCATCCCATTCCAGAGGTGATGGGAAGCCATGCAAGCTGAAGGGGCTCTGAGGTGAGGGCACAGGAGAGGTTAAACACGGACAACTAATTGTCCTGGACTATACATGTGGAGGCAGAAAGAAGAGATGAAAAGATACTACGTTTATATTCTGATGAAGGAAGACAGAAATTTATAGAGATGAAAACAGATACTGAATGTTAGTAAACATTCACAGAGACCAAGACTAAATTTCTGGCATAGGGAACTGCACTGGGCCAGTAGAAAACACCTACCAGCTCAGATCTACCCTTTAGTCCTTCAGTAACTTCTTTTTTATTTTTTTTAAAGGTTTTGGCTACAGAGCGCATGCACTCACCAGAAAGACCGAGAGAGACGGAAAGTGAGAAATCACTACCCAGGGGGATGGCCACACCACAATCCCTTCTTGGGATCTTGGGCACGCACGCACATGTGCCTGCATGAATTTAAGCCACTGGGTCCGGGACTCAAACCGCGGTCGACTACATGGGAGTCCAGCGACATAGCCATTATGCCAACTGCTGGCCCCAGTCCTTTAGCTAACTTCTGTTCTCTCTTTTTCTTTTCTTTTTTTTTTTTTTTTTTTTTAAGTTTTTGCCATAGGCCCATGAACTCGCCAGGGAGAGGCAGAGAGAGACAGTGAGAGGGGAAGTGAGAAATCACCCTCCAGAGGGGTTGGCCATGCTGCAATCCCTTCTCCATTCTCCTTATGGGATCTGGGCATGCATGCGTGTGTGTCCTGCATGATTCTCAAGCCACCAGGTCTGGGACTGGAACCACCAGCAGCCATCAGGGAGTCCAGCACCTTAACCACTGCACCACCTGCCGCCCCCTCGGTCATTCTCTTTAACTGGTCATTCTATTCAGTTAACAAACCAAAAGGGGCCATCATAGGTTTACCTATAGGAGGGCTATTCAGGGCGTCAGGTTCTGGATCATCTTCTGAGTCCTCTGAGGAAAGCTGAGTCTCCTGAATTTAAAAATGCTGTTAACTAAGCAATTGTGATGTGTTTTCTCTTTTGCTTGTAAACAGATACACTCATGTAGCTCAACAGTCCCAGAAGAGCAGAGACGGCAGCCAGTGAGCACACACCTGACAGAGAGCAGGGTTCACTGGAAACAATAGGAGAAAGTCTAACCAGCCAGAGTATCGGGCAGCACTTGGAATCTCAGCCAAAAGATACTCACTGCCGAGAACACGCTCACATCTGCCTTGGCACGGACAGTCGCAGGAGCGACACGCATGCTTGGAGTGATGTTTAAGCCACTGGGTCTGGGACTTGAACCGCAGCTGGCCATGTGAGAGTCCAGTGATGTAACTGCTATGCCATCAACTGGCACCAAGGAATTTTGCTTGTTTGTGTATGTGTATTTTTGTTTGTTTATTTGTTTTTGCATTTTTAATCAGAACTTTTGAGTACCTGTTTGGGGCTACACCATTTTGGACATTGGAGATACAGCAATTCAAATGGTGAAAGACATAGCCACAAAAACTCTGGTGACGTTTATATTCTGATGAAGGAAGACAGAAATTTACATACACACACATACATACACTGAGTCCGGGACTCGAACTGTGGTTGACTACATGGGAGTCCAGCGACATAGCCATGGCGCCAACTGCTGGCCCCATACACATACACACACACAAACAATAATTATAGATATATTTAAGTATTGGAAAGAAAATAAAAGAGGCTATACTAGTCTTCCCTTATCTACAGGAGATGTGTTCCGAGACTTCAAGTATTGAACAGATGCCTGAAACTGCAGATAAGGGAAACCAAACCTTTATACATATGATTGTTGTCTACACATGTATGCCTATGTAAAAGTGTAACTTACCAGTCAGGCAAGCAAGACATTAACAGCAATAATTAATAATGAAAATAAGTATAACAATACATTGCCACAAAACGTTATGTGAACGTGATCTTTCTCTGTCAAGGTATCTTATCATACTGTGCCCATTTATTTTTTAAACCATGGGTCACTACAGGTAACTGAAACCACTAAAACTCAGCACAGCATATAAAGGGGGAGTACTGTTACAAACAAAACCAAAAAGACAGGGAACACCCAGGAGACTGCTGGGGTCTATTTTGGTGAGTTGAAGGAACTAGCATTTGAGTGGAAATGTAGATACTAAAAATAAACCAGCTATCTAAGTATCTGAGAGGTCAATTTTTTTTTTGCATTTTTTTTAAGGAGAGATTTTTTTGCAATAGAGCATGTGCACTCAGTGGAGAGACAGAGAGAGAAAGACAGAAAACAAGAAATCACCCCCACCCAGGGGGATGGTCCCACCACAATCTCTTCTCCTCTAGTCTCCTCTCAGAATTTTGGGCACATGTACACACACGCCTGGCATGAGTTTTAACCCACTGGGACCGGGACTCGAATCACTGTCCACTACATTGGAGTCCAGAGACATCGCCATCGTGCCATCTGCTGGTCCCTGGGAGGACAATTTGAATCATAGAAAAAACAAATAGATCAGCCCCAAAGCACAGCGTGAAGCACTCTGTGTAGGGAGCCAGATCCCACATAGTGAAGCATACTTCAAATCCTGGTCCCAACAATGCCTTGAAAGTCACACCAGTCATGGGTATACATGTGTGTGCCCACATCCTAATGGGATAGAGAAGTAGAGGAAAAACATTGTGGCATGACCATACCCCACAGGGAGTGCTTTCCCCATCTCTCTCTCTCTCTTTCTCTCTCTCTCTCTCTCTCTCTCTCACTCTCACTCTCTGGGGAACACATGGGCCCTCTGGTAATTAAAAAAGGAAAAAAGGAAGGAAGGAAGGAAGGAAAGAAGAGAAAGAAAAAGAGGAAAGAGAAAGTAAGTAAAGGGTAAAGCCCTGAGATGACATAGAGCAACATGAGAACTAATGTGGCTGGTGTAAAGTGGGAGAGAGAAGAGTGGGAAGGATGCTGTGGAGGAGGAAGGCAAGGGTGGAACCATTTAGAGCCCTGTGGACCATGCAAAGATGGATAGATTTTCCTTTAGGGGCAGAGGCACATTCTTGAAATGTCCTCAACGAGGGACTGACGTAAATCGATTGACATGTTGACCCTACTCAGTTTCTACCTGGAGCATCTACTGCAGGCACACAGGTCCCACCATGCTTGGCTGCATGCCGGAAGGAGAGAGCAGTGCTATTCTCCCTGAGAGAAAGCAAGGGGTGAGAAATACCTCCCTGTTCAATAGGTCAAGGAGCTTCACCTGGGGGAGAACTTTCACTAAGCAACAATTGTCGGTTTCCTCTAGACTCCTTAAGAGGTCTTTGTTAAGTAAAATGCATTTCCTCAGTTTTTAGACCTGACCGTATCTCCTTTTTCTATTACTTCAGGAAGAAGCAAAAACAAAGCCGTAAGACATGTAATTTACGCAGGAATAATAGCACACCTCTTCTCAAGTAGAAGACCTTTTGGAATGGTTCAGAAATTACAGTCCGTCCTACACCAACAAGAACTAGGCATGGCAATAATGAACACAGTGAGGTACGGGCAAGGAAACACTGCACATAGAACAATATCGAGTGTGCTTACACTGGGCAAGCCCCTGCACTAAACTTCTACCGTTCATCATTTAGCCCACTGCGTCTCTATGACTAAGCAAGTATCAGAAGACCTTTTTACACTGCAGTGAAAACCACCCTGTCGGAACTGGAGGCTTTGAACTTGAATTACTTGTGCAAGTATAAAACTCAAGCTGGAAAGAACTGCGCTCATCTTGGGTATTTTGATGAAAATAAACACTACATCAGAGAGACAATGGATATACTCAATATCAAGATCAGTCTAATCTTGTTTTTAGCAAGTCTTGGAAGAAAACACTTATGATATGCCAAAATGAATTTCACCATGTTTATATTTATTTCATTGAAATTTACTGGATGAATCCTTTGATGTGAATCCCGAATCAGCCAGTTGTTCTTTAGCTTCATAGTCCAAGACCATCTTACCAAAAAAAGAAAAATTAAAACCACATGGAAAAGTGGGTCTGAAACACAGATTAAGTTCCTGTTCAGATTAAAATATCAGTTTTCATGACTATGGAAAAAGTTAAAAACCATTTTTTTTTTCATTTGAACTTATCAGACTAATAATGCCAAAATAGGAACACGATTTTCTCCTCAGCTGTGATTAGTGTAGTGTGTAAAAAAATACTTTTTCCAGTGTGTAATGGGGGTTGGAAAGGAGAAGGGAAGAGTGTGGAGAAGGAAAGCAGGAGAAAAAGAGAGGCATGACATTTGTAGGGCACAGAGATGGCTTATCACCTGTTGATAATAACATACACCATATTTTCAACTGGACTGGTCTGAGAAGTAGTTCATGTTAGGTAAATTCTCTTTACTAGCCAAATGATGTATAGTGAATGAATGTTTAAAATATTAATAATAATGAGAATAAAAAATATATAAAATATATAATTACATATTGTATTATATACTTATACATACGTATTAGCAATACAACATATAAACAAATATATGTAAAATAGAAAATATATATAATAATGAAAAATAAATAAATAAATGTAAGACTCTTCACAATAAAAAAAAGGAGACAGTTTTTCAAGACTCTCTGGACAGATAGACATACTGACTCCATTGTACTGCACGGTGTCAAGGCCTGTGGGGCTTTTTTTTTCCGGGTGTGAAGGCTTGTGGGCCTTTTTTTTTTTTTTTTTTTGAAGAGGTTCATGTTATATGGTATATACACTCATATTCCCCTCCCAGGGGAATAGCCACGCTGCAATCCCTTCTCCTCCATTCTCCTCTCAGGATCTTGGGCATACACTCACGCGCCCGGTGTGAGTTTAAGCCACTGGGTCCAGGACTTGAACCATGGTCAACTACATGGGAGTTTAGCAACATAGTTATTACGCCAAGTGCTGGTCCCTAAGCCCTGTGGTTTGAAGAGACATTGCAAAGGCCTCTCGGCTAGATCAATGCCCTGCTTGTGCTTCTGTTTGATAGTTGAGGACTTGGATCTCAAAGGTGATAAGTCTTTTTTTTTTTAATTTTATTTTTTTATTATCATCATCATAATCTTCTTTATATTACATTGGATTACATATAACTTTACAGTGTATTACATTGTTTTTTCAAAAGGGAATGCCATGCATGTCCGTCAGTACAGAGACATTAATCTCCCCACTTCAACATTCAATATCTTTTCTATGTTTTCCCCAATCATTATTTTTATTATTCTAATTATTTTTTAAAACAGTCAATCGCTATTTCTCATTTTGCTTGTAAAAATACTTTGCCCATCATGAAATACTTCTCAGACCAATCCAGTTGAGAATACTATACATGTCATCATCAACAGTTAATAAGCCCTATCTGTTTCTCACTAACATCCTGTCTCTCTATTATTTTTTTATGGCTGAGTAGTATTCCATAGAGTATATATACCACACTTTTCCAATCCATTCATCAGTTTGTGGACATTTAGGTTGGTTCCATGTCTTGGCAATTGTGAATAATGCTGCAATAAACATGGATGTGCACGCACTTTTCTGACTGAGCGTTCTCCTGTCTTTCGGGTAAATACCCAAAAGTGGGATTGCTGGATCAAATGGTAGTTCTATTTGTAGATCTTTGAGGAACCTCCATATTGTTCTCCACAGTGGTTGAACTAGTTTACATTCCCACCAACAGTGTAGGAGGGTTCCCTTTTCACCACATCCCCGCCAACATTTATCACTTTTTATATTCTTAATCTTTGCCATTCTGACAGGGGTTAGGTGGTATCTCATTGTGGTTTTTATCTGCATCTCCCTTATGATGAGGGATGTCGAGCATTTCCTCATATGCTTTTTGGCTGTTTGTATGTCTTCCGTAGAGAGTCTTTATGAAGCTGAAATTAGATTCCGTTTTTCATCCTGAAGATGAGTCAAGCTGCATGACGACAGTCTGTAATCTAAGTGTACCAGACCCAAAAGTGTGCATTGCCCTTTAAGTTGGATCTGTCTTTGCTGTTACACAAAATCAGAGTAGATCTAGCTTTGGAAATGTCTAAGCATTACTAATACCTGGGTGGTATAAGCTTTGGGGTTATCTGTATGAAATGCATAAATGAGATATAAATTGACATTTCTGTAATCAGTCATGTAGTTTTCCCATGCTGGACTACACAAAATTATTATTTGACCTTGATGGAAATGATTGAAATGGGATCTTCTTAAGTTAATAAAATGAGAGGAATAGTACATATTCAATTATAAAGTAAGTGTAATTTTAAAGTTTGCTTGAAAACTTGAATAAGATGATTTTAAAATAAAGATAAGAGGGGCCAAGCAGATGGTGTGGTGGTTAAAGTGTTGGACTCCCACATAGCCAACCATGGTTTAAGTCCTGGATTTGGCAACGTCCTTTCTTCCTTTCTCTCTCCCTCTCTCTTTATCTCTCTGTCTCTCTCTAGTGTCCTATAGTAAATTAAAAAATAATAATATAAATAAAATTTTTAAAATAAAGACAAAGGAGAGAAAAATGCTTAGTTGGAAAAGTGTTTGCACATCTATGTTTATTGTAGCATTGTTCATAATTGCTAAGACAGGGAATAAACTCAAATGTCTATGAACAGAAGGATGGATTGAAAAAGTGTGGCACATATACTCTATGGAATACTACTCAGCTATAAAAAGCAACAAGAACCTGGCTTTTGACAGAAAGTAAGTGAACATGGCAGATTTACTGCTGAGTGAAGCAAGCCAAGCTATGAAAGAGAGACATCGTATGTCTCTACTTAATATATACCAACCGTCCACACTCTATGGTCGAAACTGAATGACTAGAGGATATAGACGCATGGAAAATGGTTATAGATACCAGATACAGTGTGGGGAGAGGGCGGGAGAAGAGGGAGAGTCTGAAGAAAGACATTAAGGAGAAAAATAGAGAGGCAAGACATTTATAGGACAAAGAAATGAATTATTATCTGTTGATGATAACATGTGTAATATCCCCAACTGGACTAGTATTCATGTTGGAACATCCACTTTACAAGCTAGATAACATATGTGATTGAAAATATAAAAGGAATTGGGAACCAGCAGTTAGCGTACTGGCTATGTCACTGGATTCCCACATAGTCGACCGCGGTTTGCGTCCTGGACCCGGTGGCTTAGAACTCTCGCCAGGCGCATGTGCGTGCATGCCCAAGATCCCAAGAGGAGAATGGAGGAGAAGGGATTGCGGCATGGCCATCTCCCCTGGGGGGTGATTTCTCACTTTCTGTCTCTATGTCTCTCTCTGTCTCTCTGGCGAGCGCACACGCCCTATAGCGAAAAAAACTCTCAAAAAAAAAAAAAGGAATTCAAATTAAATTTAAAAAGTAAAGACAAGACTTATGTTTTTCTCTTATAGTTTTTTAAATTATTATTTTACCAGAGATGTGTGCACTCACCAGAGAGAGACAGAGAGAGAGATTGACAGAGAAAGTGAAAAAGCACCCTCCATGGGAAACAGTCACCCTGTGATCCCTTCTGTTCCATCTCACCCTGCTTTCATGATTTGGGACATGCGCACACATGCGTGCAGTTTAAATAATTACAAACCGAATTACTCCATGGAAAAAATCTCATTTCGATGCAGCACAAATATACATGGGGAAAATGAAGATTGAAGTTTTAGAATAAAACTATATTTTAAAATTTTTAGTTCAATTCGTGCTCTTTTAAAAGCATTATCTATCCCTCTCCCCTGCACAATACTCAAGAATGGACACAAAATGGCCTATCCACCTCTTTAAAGCATTACACATAGTCCTAGTTTTCAAGTGCTGTTATATGAAATTTAAAAAAATATTGCATTGTTATCTATGACCTGAGATATTTCTAAAATAAAATTATTTTCCACCCATTATAGCTAATATTATTTCTCATACTGAATTACAATTTTTTCCCACTGTAGCATTTTTGGTCATCAGCTTTATATTGAAATTATTTCTCTTCATGTGTACTTTATTCATTAGCTACTGAGATTTTAGTGTCTGAAGCTAGCTTTATTTCCATCTTTGAAATGTGGATATTTTTATGCACATTGCATGTAGTATGCAGTCAATAAATGTTTGCTAAATTGAGCTGTTAAAATGCACTGGCAAATGCAATGGTGAAATACAACGGTTCCAATGTAAAAATAATGCATTCAACTAGTCAAACAAATACAAATTTCAGTACCAAAACTACTTGTGAGTTCGAGATTTCTTAATCATAAAAAGTACAAGTGACAGTTTTGAACCAAAGTTGCATTGTGATTTTGGAACTGAAGAACTTCTCTCAATATTCACTTAAGTCATGTTTGTGTGTGGAGGATACCACTTTTTAAATATATCCTCTAAACAAACTTTAGGCAATATTTTTTTAAATATCCTCTAAACAGACCCACAATGTGCTTCTGTGTGTAAGAGTCTGCTTCAGATCAGTAAAAATTATATTGAGTTTGGGTAGAACTTGGGCTACACCAGTGAATAATGTATAGAAATTGCTCTCATTTTCTTTCTTTCTTTGTTTTTAATTTTCCAGAAGGCACAGGCACTTTCCAGAGAAAGCATCCCCTTAGGAGATGATCATGCTATCATCCCTTTTCGACCGTTTCTTCTTCTTTTCAGAATTTTGGCCACAGGTGCACACATAGCCAGAGTGCTATTTAAGTTGCCAGGACCAGAACTTGAACCACACAATTGGCCAAGTGAAATCTAGCTGCCTTAACCACTGTGCCACCAGGTGGCCCCCATTTTCTTTTAAATGCCAGAAGGTACATGTGCTTGTCAGAGAGAGTGACAGAGAGTGAGAAAGCACGTCCCTCTCCTGCAGTGGCGCGTCGGTCATGGCAGCATTCTTTCTCTCTCTCTCTCCATCCCATCAGGATTTAGGGGATGCATGCACATGCACCCAGTTTGTTTTCAAAGTATCAGGGCCTAGACTCGAACCGTAATTGGCCAAACGAGATCCAGCTTCCAATGCACAGCACTTAACCTCTGCGCTATAGGACTGGCCCGAGAAACTGTTTTGTGACTGCATTCTTGTGCTGGCCGATATTCATACCAGGACATTGAGCCCTGAGAGCTGAAGACGGAGGTTGGCTTACCTTTTTGCCTGGTAGGAATATAATAACCAAATTTCGGTGTTGACCACCACAGTCCCTCCTTTTCCCCTGAATTACTTCTCTGATACGTTACAGTGACTCGATAAAAATAAATTATGGGAGGGCATTCAAGGATTGCTATTTGAATAATGAGTTATCCCTTTTACCTAGTGCCATGTAATTTATATCATGGACCGCAACTATCTAAACGTGATTTTCTTGTTTTGCATTTTTGTAATCATTTAACATAAATAAATTGATCTCTTCATTTTTTTTAATATTCCTGTTTTCCTATTTCCATTGATCATTTTTTTCTTATTTCTTTTTATTCTAACAAAAATACTTGGTAATCTCTAAAATGAGTAAACAGGACCGTATTTATTTATTTATTTATTTGGCGAGGTTTTTGCTATAGGGCTTGTGCACTCGCCAGAAAGAGAGAGACAGAGAGATAGAAAGCAAGAAATCACCCCCAGGGGGGATGGCCATGCCGCAATCCCTTCTCCATTCTCTCGGGATCTTAGGCATGCACGCACATGTGCCTGGTGTGAGTTTAAGCCACCGGGTCCAGGACTCAAACTGCAGTCGACTACATGGTAGTCCAGCAACATAGCCATTACGTTAACTGCTGGTCCCCACGGGACAGTATTTATGAGAGGTCTGTGAAACTCAATTTCTGTTCTTGCTGACAGGCCTCTGTAGGCCTTTGTCAAAATAGTTTCAGGGTTTCCATGATACCACACAATGGGTTTTAGATATGCCCCCCACTCCTGACTCAGCCCAAACCACTCTTGGGCTGCCAGACCTTTAAAAATGCATCATACCCCATAGTATTTCAGTTCCCACTGAGCATCACCGATCAGTGTTCAATCAGGCACACTCGAATTTGCTACATGAACCAAGTGTACCTGGCTAATGTGGCCAGTCTGGGGGTTTCATTCTAAATAGAGCAGAAGCAGAAAAAGTGTAAGATCAGTTGCCTTTTGCCTTCAAAAATTGGAATAAACATATTGGTATGATTGAATTCATCATTAGACTGAGATCCAGCCTAACTGCACGTTTGGTTGGAAGCCTTTCTCTGCACAGGGCATACACTGGGGCCTCCTGTCCCCTACCACGTTCTCCTGTCTCTGTGTCTTAGCCGAAGTCAAACGCACACCGTCCTCCCTCAGTAGAAGTGCTACAGCGAGTCCTGGTTATTTCCTGTTTTTCATTGTTTTTACCAACTCCTGCTCTGTTTTCACCTGAGGCCTACCACACTTAACAACCCGCCAGAAAACGGTGACTCCTCTTTTCTTTGTTCATTTACTCAAACAGGATGAGCACCTGCTCCAAGTCAGGGAACAGGAGTAGATTAGTGAATAAATAGGGAGATACAGTCCTGTCCAGGGGCCATTTCTTGAGCTTCTTCCTAGTAACAGGGCAAACGATGAATGGGCAAGGAGTTAGTAAAAAGAGATGCCACCTGGGGTGGAGAAAGCAGCAGGGATTCCAAGATTGGAGCCCAGAAGACTTGAAGGAGAAGTTCTCATATTTGAGTGTTTTCAAGTAGAGTTCAATAACTATTTTTGGTCAAATGAATACACTTTTTTCAACTTTATTTATTTATTGACTTATTTTAATTTGACCAGAGAAAGTGAGAAAGCAAGCCACCAGGTCCAGGACTCGAATCGTGGTTAGCAATGTGGGAGTCTAATATTCTTAACCACTATGCCACCTGCTGGCCCCCTCAAGTGAATACATTTCTAATAGTGGGAGTACAGAGATCAGTAAGTCTATTTTACAGGAAAGAGAATGAGGGACAATAAGATTTATTCAAACCTCCAAATTTGTGAAGCTTGTGAACCCAGCAACTTTGTTGTCAAATAATGGATGTAGTTTGGTGAAAGAAAAATGAAATGCTATTTCAAATGAAGTGATAATTTTTATATAAATATTTAGTTAATACGATTAAGACATTTTCTGTTTTTTATTTCACAATTTCTCTTGGTAATAGATAGACATCAAACATGTCCCCACTTTGTAGAATTTATTTTAATTTGAGTTATGTTTTATGTAATTTAAAAAATACATATTTAATTTTCTAATTTAATTAATAAAGATCTAAATAGCATATTTTATATTAACGTATTTCTTACATTCCATTCTGTGGTCCATTAAGTCAATAACATCTAATTCCCCAAGTTACAGAAGAACTGAGAGAGTCCGAAAGGAATTTTGAGGAGTTTCATAATCATTTTGGAAAATTTCCTTTTTATCCCAGATTTTTGCCATAGGGTATGTGCGCTCACCAGAGAAAAACAGAAAGAGACAGAGAGAGAGAAAGCGAGAAATTATCCCCAGAGGGGATGACATGTCGCAGTCCCTTCCATTCTCCTTCTGGGATTTCGAGCATGCGTATACGCGCCTGGGGTGATTTTCAAGCCTCTGGGTGCAGGATTCAAACCACGCTCAGTTATGTGGGAATCAAGTGCTTTAATCACCTGCTGACCCCAGAAAATTACTTTTAAATACATGAAGTATCTTAAGAAAAATACTAAGATATTCTAACATATAAGCTCAATTATATAGTACTGCAAAGGTGAGTGAAAGGACAAATAAACTGTTAGAAGCACTTATGAAAGCAACATGAGGTGGTCTTATTAAGACAGAAAGAGTGAATAAAGGAGAGATCTCTAGGAGTGGGTAAAAGGGGGGAAGCACAGGTCCAAACGAGCATAACCTTTAGGGAAGAGAAAGTCTAAGAGGCTATTCTATTCTTTATACAAATATAAAGACTAGAATTATTCACTGGGCTGGAAAGCAAGGTGGAATGAACACATCAAGAACTTGAGATTCAAGGCCCGAGACTTTTCATTTGAACTGATTAAGAAGTATAGGTTTCAAGTCCAGAAGAGGCGTGATGAGAGCATTCCTTGTCCAGGGATCTGCCAGGTGACCTCCCAAGACAGAAGCAGACTCTCCTGCTTAGCACATGACTGATGACTGCCGAACTGCCCGTGACAGATGGATAAAACGATACCTAGCCACAGCCTGGGGTGCTGGAAGGAGATTGTGATGTTTACTTGCACACCTGGTTTCTGCTGTAATCGGTCTGGAGTTCTCTCTTCTGCGCTGAATCCTTTGGCCTGTTCTAAGCATTGTGAATAAAACCATCAGAATGCAGATCGTCACTAGGGTTCATCACAACTTATGAACACATCAGTGGACATACGGCTGTACTGTTTTCAGAGCCATCTCACACACACACACACACACACACACACACCAAAAAGAAAACAATAAAGCAACCTAAACTGTGAACTTTTAAGGGCCTGTAGAAAGGGCTAGACTGTAATCTGCCACCTTAGTTCTGAGGAAAACTATAGCAGAAAATCGTACATAATGACAGACTGTCTATAAAGGATTTCAGGTATTATATTGGTGGAAATAAATTCTAAATCATGTAAAATGATTACTTTCTCACAGGACCCCATATCAAGTCTCTAACTGGCTTTGGGCCTTTGATATTCAATATGACCATGTTAAGTCAGTCTCTCAAAATATTCTAGACCTTTTGTTGTTACCGTCTTCAGTTTTAGCATGTTTTTTGTTGCCTTTGATTTCATTTCATTTCATTGGTTTTAATTTTTCATATGCAAAGCATTTGCATGAATTAAAGATAAAAACTACTGTTTAAAAAGCTATCCAAAAAGTCTTACTTCTATTCCAAACTTATCTCCTGCGTTTCTATCCATCATTTATGAACTCATGGTTTATGGTAGCTCAATATCCATTCAGTATTAGGATGAATAAAACTCTTTTAAATACAATATTTACAATGTCCCACACCCTCTCCTTTGATCATTTACAGCTATCTTCTGGCCATTTTTATTTGGAGCGTGTTTATGTGTGTGTGTGTGTGTGTGTGTGTGTGTAGTTGATATTTCACTTGGGGGTGTGCCCTAGATTAATTTTCCCAAATATTAAAGGAATAAATGATACCAATACTGTACCACGTCTTCCAGAAAATGGAATACTCATATTTGAAAAGATGAAATACATGTTGACATGTTTTATAGGAGGCCCATGTTGAAACTCTGCAGGTATGATTGCCTACTTTGTTTTATTGCTCAGATTAATCTTTCCTTCCCAATCTTTTTTTTTTACAAATCATCCCATGCTGAATAAACATGTGCTTTTTTCGTATTTGTAAAGACAACTCTTACAGTTACATTCACAGGAAGGGCCTTGCTGAATCAGAGTACACAGTATAAAATGTTTTCTTCGTTATTACCAACTTAGCCTCCCCCATAGGAGTTTCATCAATTTACAGCTACGTCAACAATTCATGGGGGAAACTGATTCCCCAAACTTTGCCAACAGAGGCTATGTTCAAAGCTTCTGATTTTTTTGCCAGCCTGATATGTGAGAAATAGCACTCAATTCTAAAAGTTTCTAAAGAGTAGCAAATTAACAGGCATTACAGAAGGAATACTCACTTGTCAGCTTTATAGCTTTGAAAGTCTTCTATTATTTAGAAATAGCTCTTTAGATGCCTCTATTTGCAGAACAAGTTTTAATACACTAAGAACAGGCACTTCAGTGTCGGTTCATTTGCCAGTTGGAGAGAATGAGAAGAATTTTTCTTTGTATTCTCTAAAGGGAAAATTTATAAAGCAAACCTTATATATCATTTGGAGGAAAGAACACTGTCATTTTGACTGTAATACAGCATGCATTATGGTTGTATGTGCTGCTTAATAGTCACACTGTTCCAACTTCAGCATATAAATGAGTCTTTCATTTTCATAAACAAAATCACTTTAAAATGCTTTTCTAAATTAATTGTCAGTCTCCTAAGATTTGACATAGAGTACATGAATTGCACTTGAACACCAAGAAGTTGAAGAGTTTTTCTCTTCATGGAACAATGGAATTTCATCTAGATTTTGAGATTAATTTGATATTTTACTTTGCCATTATAATTCAATTTGTGTGGCATTTTTTTGTCTATTTCTTGAAGGCATTTTTACCCATGAAAGTCTAAAATAAAGAGAAAAACTATTTTAATATTTATTTTTCCCCCACAGGGATTCTTGTGCTACTCCATTGCAAATAACTATTTAGAACAGGTATTTTTCAATGTTTTTAAGTGCCAGGAGCTGGTTTCAGTTTTTTCATATCACTAGTTTTTACTGCTTACAAAACAAAGTGAAAAGAAACTCAGATTACTTACTGCTATGGCCAATATTGATTCTTCGATTATCCAACAAATAAATACAAACTCTTTTTGTTGTATTATATCAATCTAGAAAATAAATTATTGCTAATTTTTTTTATGAATAAAGGACTATTCTGGATCATATCTGATGTCTCAGTACTTGGCTATCAATTCTTTTCTCTTAGTCATTCCATTCTGTTCTTACTCTCTCTATATCTTTTTTTAATAATTTATTTTATTTTATTTATTCATTCATCTATTTTTAAATTTGACCAGAGAGAGATAGAGGGTGAGAGTGAGAAAGAGAGGAAGTGAGAAAGCAAGCCACCAGATTCAGGACTCAGACCCTGGTCGGCCATGTGGGAGTGTCCAGCGCCTTAACCACCATGACACCTGCTGGTTCCCTCTCTATATCTTTTTTGCTAAAGTAACAAAGAGTACATGAAACTGAAGCATTATGTCCATGATGTGGTTTTTAATGGAGAAATCATATGTGTAATGACTCATGCTCCATTCTTAAAGTAATAACTGAATTGATTTGCACTAAATCCTTGCTAATTATGACACTGGTATGTTCCAATGACTTTAGCTCATAGATAAATCTAACATAGATCATAATGCAACTAAATTATTATGCCTCAGTCTATATCCTAGGAAAAAAGTTTTGAAGTAGGCATGCAGTGCCTTACAGATTAATTATTTATAATAAGGAAAAGATGGGAGAAAAACAGTGTGACTGAGGCAAAAATATTATTCCAACCCCCCACTAAACTATGAATAAATGTTGTCTTCCCAAGTACAGACTCAAAAATACCCTTCCATACCCTTTTCAAGTTCTTCCACACGAATTTGATCTTCTCTCTCAGCTTCCAGTTCCCATCACACACTTTCTTTTTCTTTTTCAATTTCCAAAAGGCCTATGTACTCACCAGAGACAGAGATAAGAAGGAGAAAGTATCTCACAATCACAATGGGATAGAATCACTTCTCCTCCAGTTCTCCTTCTCCTCAGGATTTTGGGCACGCATGCACACACACACACATACATACACACAGACACACATGCCTGGCATGTTTCTTAAGCCATTGGCGTTAGGACTCCAACCATGGTCAGCCATGCGGGATGTAGCTCCCTTGAACACTAGTCTACACAGCAGGCTCCCATCATACGCTTTCTATTAGATAATTACAGAGACACAGGAAACAATTCTCCATGCTTGGAATATGCCAGAGGCTTTCATTGATTTTAATTCCCTCTGTTTAAAATCCCCTCTGCCACTTGCCTGTCTCCTTGTGGTACCGAGGCATGGCCATGTGATTAGTTCAGTCAATATAACTAGTGAATAGTAATTATGAGTCTTCCTTCTGCACCTCATATTAAGAAGCTGTCTCTCTCACATTCTCTTCTACTGGCTGGATACAGAGTGTGAGACCTCAGGAAATAGAAAAGCTACAAGAAGAAGGAACCCAGGCTCCAGCACCACTGTGTAAGATAATTGTCCACTGATGTGAAAACCACACTCAACTGTGATGTGTGTGCTAATAACAAAAAATCTTTTGGGAAACCACTGACAGTTTGGAATTGATTTGTTATAACTATTTGAAACTCCAAATATTGATCTTAAGAAAGGAGAAACATGTCACAATTAAACCGGACAACTTGCCTTTAGTGTTCTTTCTCTTTCTGTTAATTCAAGAATAAAGTACTTATTGAACCAGATTTTGATGACAAAACTATGGTAAATTCTTCGGGGGAAGGAGCACAGTGGTAGTCCACAGCTCAGGAAAAGCCAGATTACGTGTGGAAAGCACAGTGGGAACCCCTGGCCCAGTAACCAAAGCACACTGAGCTAACGCCGAGGGTCTGGAGGGCTGGCAGTCTAGAGGAAGGGGATTAGAGTGTGATCAGATCCCGTTGAGGATTTTCTTGTCTTTCTCTCCCTCTTTCTCTCATTCTCCCACACACATACATGTTCTCTATCACGAATAAAGAAAACAATTACTTTTAATTATCTCAGAAATGAAACTGAAAAAATACAGTGTTCATTCTTTTTACCTTTTCTTACAAAAGCAGTTTCACTTATTGGGACTAGCAGATGGCGTAGCAGTTACATCGCTGGACTCTCCCGTAGCCAATCATGGTTTGAGTCCTGGATCACTAGTGGCTTGAAACTCATGCCGGGCATGTGTGCCCAAGATTCTGAGAGGAGAACAGAGGAGAAGGGAGTGCTACGTGCCCATTCCCTCTGAGGGATGATTTGTTTTCTGTCTCTCCATTTCTCTGTCTCACTGGTGAGTGCACACTCTCTATAGCAAAAATCTCTCTCAAATAAAAAAAAAGCATATTTGTTGTTTTATTTTATAAGAGAGACAAGAGGACACATAAGCAACCTTCAACAGGGTCTCACCCTGCAATCTTGCCAGGGCCTTCCCAGCCAGCCTGAATCACAGACATGCATTTGGACCAGGTATGTACGACTAGTCAGAGAACGGATGCTTGGCTCTCTAAATGGCGCTAGCACTGAGGAGCCAGGTGTTACTACCATGTCACCACAGCTGATCCATGCTCATTATTCCTGAGAAACTTAAAATGGAATATTATCATCGTTGTCCCTAAGCTATAAAAATGAGTCTTCTTTTAACTTCTTGTCTTTCAAACCATGTTGTGCATATAAAGAAGCATGTGAAGTGAGGTTTCTAATACTGAATTTTAGGCAGATGAAAAAAATTCCATTCATATATTATCGAGAAAATTTTTTAATCTTTCTTAAGTGCTTACTTTATGTAATGTACAAGTCACTACAGAAACTTTAGAAGGACATTCTCCCTGCATTAAATGAATTTAACACTATAATGCAAGCAGAAAAATTAGACCCCTTTCTTCTTCCATTTTGGGAGACCATCTTGTTTATATTAAAAATTTTTTCTCCAGAAAAGGCCTTCTTCAAGAGACAGACAGCTCCATGGCCCCTGCAATCTAGCCATTTTGGGAGAAAGGAAGATGCCCCACTGATAACTGGGCCTCCAGCATACAAAACTCACATGATTGAACTTCCAAGTTTGGAAAGAAACTGACCATCCACCAGATGACTAGAAATCGCTGCAGGACCACAAGAAATATGGGGAAGCAGGAAAATACCTCTCCCACAAGGGAAAAGGATAACTCCTCTTCATCCACACACAGTTCAATGGAAATCATGGAAATGTCAGATAAAGAGTTCAGAACATTCATAATGGCAAAGCTAACAGAGATGGAAGAGAAGAGAGACAAGGAACTGCTGAAGAGGAAGGAGAAAGGAGTTGAAGAGTTCTAGGAGGTGAGGAAATTCATGCAAGATCTAAAAGAGGAATTTCACATTTTACAAAAGAATCAGATGGAACTGTTAGAGATGAAGGCTATAATACAAGAAGTCAAAATCTCCCTTAAAAGTATTAAAAGCAGACTAGATCATACAGAAAATAGAATCTCAAATGTAGAAGAGAAAATGGCTGGCCTAGAAAAATCCACCATGAAGACTGAGAAAATGACCCCAAAATTTGAGAATAATATGCGAGAAGTACTAGATACAATTAAACGTCCAAACATCCGGGTAATAGGCATCCCAGAAGGTGAAGAGACTCATAAGGGCATTGATAATCTATTCCATGAAATCTTACAAGAAAATTTTCCAAACCTGGAGAGGCACTCAAAGATTCAGACCCAAGAAATACAGAGGACCCCAAATAGAATCAACCCAAGAAGATCTTCTCCAAGACACATTATAGCCAGATTGACCAAAACCACAGACAAAGACAAGATACTAAGACTGGCAAGAGAAAAAAGGCAAGTTACCTACAAAGGGTATCCCATCAGACTAACGGCAGACCTCTCATCGGAAACAATGAGAGCGAGGAGAGAATGGGAAAATGTATTCAAAGTATTAAGGGAAAAGCAATTTCAACCGAGAATTCTGTACCCAGCAAGGTTATCGTTCATTTGGGAAGAAAAGACACGAACTTTCCCAGATAAACAAAACCTGAAAGAATTTACCAGCACCAGACCGGATCTCCAAGAAGTTCTTAAGGGAGTGCTATGTCAGTAAAATTAAATGCAGACACACAGAAATAAGAGTTCAGAAACTAAGAAAATGGGCAACTTAATTGTAGGGCCAAAAGCTGGAGTTGAGTATTACATCCCAGATTTCAATCTGGAACATCGAACCTCAACAGATACAGAAGAAAGATTAAGTACATGAGACTGAACTGATGAAACAGTATTCTACGACTTGACTAAAATATTGCTGCTTTTCTTCTAAGCTTTGTTGTCTGGTTTTAAGGACTTTTGTCCTGTCTTCAGCTATCAATAGATTCATGTTCCGACTATTTGAACAGAATACTAACCTGTTTCTAGGCTTTAAGTTTCAAAGAAATATCCTTACCAGTTCAAAACTGCTTTTCTTGAAACCATCGGCTGATCTTGCTATTGAAAGTAGTTAGATTACTTATGATATTGTGTGACCAACGAAATGTTGGGGGAAAAGGGATTGAAGACAACTGTAGACAGCAGAGATAGTGTAATAAGAGAGTGGAATAGGGCAGAGGGCTAGACATGGGGTAAAAAAACATATATATGAAAGTAGAAATGGAATATTATGGATGATAACATGCATTATTAAGCCACTATATAGTATATTCTAGATGGGAAACCACATTTAGAATGTTGTGATGATGCTCAGGGAATGAATGTAAATTAATAAAAAAAAAAAATTTTCAGAAGAAAAAAAAAAAAGGCATTAGAAATACCTATTTGATGACTGCAGTTAAGCTATATAGCCCTAGTTAGGTGCTACGTTATAGTATGTTCATTCTATTCACTGAGGTTTATGCCTAAAGTCAGTCTTGTGTTCATGGATATGTACATATCAGCTGTGCTTGCTATTGAAAATATTTAGATTTATTAAGATAAAAAAACTGTGTATTTGATGACCACAGTAAGCTATATAGCCCCAGCTAGGTACTATTTTATAGTATGTTCATTCTACTCACTGAGGTTTATGCCTAAAGTCAGACATGGTTTGTTGTGTATGTATGTATCAGCTGTGCTTGCTATTGCAAATATTTAGACAAACTAAGTTCATTAGCAAATCAATTAAATGGAGGGGAAGGGCATAGAAAGCAATCATGGATACCAGAGACAATGGGAGGAGGGTGGGACATGGCAGAAGGTTAGGGATAGGGAACCAAGGATGGCAAAAAAAAAAAAAAAAGCAAAATGTACAAGACATAAGAAATGGAAAACTGTTTGTTTATAACATGTATGTTGATGTGCTTGATTGAGCCAACAGTGTATTTTGGATGGAAAATTCATTTTGTATACTGTAATGATGTATAGCGTATTAATGTTTAAAAAAAGAAAAATTAATTAATAAAAAAAAGTGCTGCTATGAACACTCTGGGGTGTGTGTGTGATTATATGAATGTATTTTTTTTGAGTAGGAAAAACTTTTTTTTTTTCTCAATAGCCAATAGGTTTGAACTAACAGAGAAATCAATTATATACAAGCACTGGATAACAAGATCTTAACTAAGTTTCTGTCTTTTTTTTTTCTTTTTCTTTGGTGAGGAAAACAAAGTCTCTTAGAACTAAGCTAATTCTTCTGTTGAAAGACAAAAAGTAAAGTCAAACACATATCTACTTAAAAATAACCGCACAACTTATTCTCAAAGCCAGTGTTCTCCTTGAGTCATGGAGTATGAATATACAATTCTCAAGACTCTACTTGAAATTTTAATTATTCTATGCTCTTTGGGCCAACGGCTTTCCTCAGTCTTGGCTCTGTGCCATATTATTATCTAGACATAGTCCAAATAAAATTGCTTTATATAAAGGATACCTTAGAGAGGATCACGTAATGTGCTCCAGATCAACAGGGGAATACTGGCACAGACAATGATAAGATGGTCAGGGACTTCCTGGCTTTTGAAGTAATTCTATGACATGAATTTTTATGTTTGCATTTTTTTTAAGTTTTGAAGAGGGTTTGCTACAGGGCACGTACGCTCGCCAGAAAGACAGAGAGAGACAGAGAGACAGGAAGCGAAAAATCACACCCCCAAGGAGAATGGCCATGCCTCAGTCCCTTCTCCTTCATTCTCTTCTCGGGATCTTGGGTACACACACATGTGCCTGGCATGAGTTTAAGCCACTGGGTCTGGGACTCGAACCGCAGTTGACTACATGGGAGTCCAGCGACATAGCCGTTACGCCAACTGTTGATCCCTATGTTTGCAGTTTTTGTTTTTGTTTCCCTTATTTTCTCTGCACAAAATATTTCTATTGGCTTCAGTTTCCTCTTCTATTAATGTTAAGTTTCCCAATATTAATTGACATTACTTTAAACATATATAATCATACATAAAGCACATAGAAACACAGAAAAGGATAACTCTAAACAAACTTATTTTTCACCTATTTAATAATAGTTTTGAAACCATATAAAAATGTAAATATCAATTTTAGAACTGAGAACAAAGATAGATGGCTAACACACTGTGATTAGAACAATATTAATGAACCAGATGAATGTTCCCACCATGAAACTGTATATTGCTCCACTTGAAGATATTACCATAGACATTATCATCGCTTACAATAGGACACAAAGCTCTGCCATGAATTCAAGCCTGCATATCATATCACATTCTCTAACGTCTCTAAAATTAAGACTAACTGAAATTTGCTTTTACAAAGCTTACGTGCTGAGTTGGTTGATTCTGCTTTGAAGAATAAAGCCAGTGGTTTTCAAAAAAAAAAAAAAAGAAGAAAGCAAGAAATTAATTAAAATGGTCAAGGATTAAAAATTTTGCTCTTGTGGATTTTTAAAGTATAATATTCAACATAAGAAATTATTTAAATGACTTTATTAAATAAAACCATTTTGGGTGAATACATATTAATATTTCTCTTACATTCAAAAATTAAACTTTATAACTAGAGCAGTACTATTACCAAGTGATAATATATTTCAGGAAATAACTCTACAAAGAAATAAGACTCTATTAACCAACAAATATTTATTAAGCTGATTAATATACTGATATATATCATTATTTAATATTTGGGTCATCAGAAAATTTGTGACCTATTTTCCCATTAAAAAATAGAAAAATACATCATGACTTTTCCAACTACCCTATATATCAAGTTTGCATTATGGGATATTAGTTTGAATGAGAAACATACAGTTCTTTCTCTATAAGTTTGTAAAAAGGAATTCAAAGGTAATAAAACTCATCATCTCTTTTGTATTTAGATGATCTTCTAAATGATAAATTATCTATAGTGTGACTTAGTCTTATATTGTTATTAAATCTCTACACCAGCTGAACCACCAGAGCCATCTTACAATAAAAATATAGACAACATTCTGTTCATTTTTATTGTTTTATTTTATTTTAATTTTTGGAGGCTGGGAAATCCAAGATAAAGAAGCCAACATCTGGCTAGGGCTTTTTTCCTATGTCATCCCATGGCAGTAGGGCAAAGACAATACGAGAGAAAAGAAAGAGACAGACAGAGCAAGAGGGAACCCAAGTCTTTGTTTTATAAAGAATGCACTCCAAAGATCTTGTTTATCCACTCATGAGGACAGAGCTCTCATGGCCTAATCACCTCTTAAAAGCCTCACTTCCTAATCCTGTTATAATGGCAATTAATGTTTAACGTGAATGGGGAGAGGACAAACATTCTAACCATAGCAATAACTTTAGTCATAACCTACATCTGGGATCATTAACTCCCTGTCAATTTCTACCTGTTCCATAACACATCAAGAGAACGCCCTCAAGCAAAGAACCACAGATGCTTGCAGAGGGAAGAACACCAAGGTCACATTCTAGAGAGTTCTGAAAGAACAAAAGCGGGGCATTGATGGCAGATGATACAATTTACGTGGTTACTATCATAGCTTACACAACAGTCTGCAAACACAGATACTCTGAGCCCAGTAAACTGGAGAAGAAATTGTACTACAGAAGAAGCCACGTGGCTGGCGTAAGGAATCCTGTGACTCAATGAGTTTCAATTTTCTTAAGCTCCACGCTCGCTCCAACAGAAAAGCATGTCAAGATCTAAAGAAGGCATTCCTACTCAATGCCCACCTTAGATAGGCAATGAGCACTGATGTTTAAGAAAGGACTTCTCAGAACAAAACTAGGTGCCATGTAGGGCAATGGAAAAGGATTCTACCTGGGATAAAATCACAAACGAAAGAAAGTGCTCCCCATTTTCTATTTTTCTTATAAAAATTATATTCTTTAAAGTGTGCAATGGGATATTTTGATATACATATACATTGTAAAATGATTACTACAGTCAAGCTAGTTAACATACTCATCTCCTCATTTACAGTTTTGTGGCTGTGTGTGTGTTTGTGTGTGTGTGTGTGTGTGTGTGTGTGTGTGGTGAGAATACTCTCCTAGCAAAATTTTGAGTAAACAACACATTACAAACCATAGTCATTACGTTGCAGGTAAGACCTCTACAACTGATTTTTAACTGTCAGTCATGTGGGATCCAGCTACCTTAATCTCCACATCACTGGTGAGTCCCATCAATTAATATTTGATAAAGGTGCCAAAAATACACTACGGAGAAAGGACAGTTTCTTAAATGGTGCTAGGAAAACTGGGTATCTGCATACTGAAGAATAAAATGTTATGCTTATACCAATAAAGACAATGGACTCAATTGGATTAAAGTGTAAGACCTAGAACTGGAAAGCAACTAGAAGAACACATAGGGGGACCGTTCCACAGCATTGGTCTGTGCAATGAATTTTTTAATTGATCTACAAAGCACAGGCAACAAAAGCAAAATAGACAAATAGAATTGCATCAAACTACAAAGCTTCTGTACAACAAAAGAAACAAGTAACAGAGTGGAGAGACAACTAACTGACTGGGAGAACATGCTTGCAAATGGTACATGTGATAAGAAGTTAGTATTCAAAGTATGTAATAAACAACTCCATAGTGAAAAACAAATAACTTGATTAGAAAATGCACGAAGGATCTGAGAAAATACTTTTCAAAGGAAGAGATATTAATGGTCAATAGACATATTCAGAAAATAATCAATATCTCCAAATATCAGAGATATGCAAATTAAAACCACAATGAAATAATGCCTCATAACTATAATAATGGCTATTAACAAAAAGACAAATAAATATTGGTGATGATATGGAGAAAAGCGAACCCTTATACACTACTGATGGTAATGTAAATTTGTACAGACATTTTGGAAAATAGTAAACAGGTACCTCGAAAAACTAACGATACAATTACCTTATAATCCAGCAATCCACTTCTGGGTGTACCTATACAAACAAATTGGAGTTGATCTGTCAAAAAGATGTCTGCATTTCCATGTTTATTTCATCACTGTTCATCATAGCCAATCTATAAAAGCAACCTAAGTGTCCTTCAACATATAAATGGATCAAGAATACATAATGTATATATAAACAATGTACTACTACTCAGTTTTTAGAAGAAATAAATTCTGTCAATTTACAACAACCTGGGTGAAACTGGGGAACATTTTGCTAACTGAAATAAGGCAAGCACAGAAAGACAAGTACTGATCTCACTACTATAATCTACAAAAGTCTATCTCATAGAAACAGAATAGAAAGATGTTTGCCAGAGACTTGGGGAGGAGGGATCTGATCGAGAACAGGAAGATATTGATCAAAGGTACAAAGTCTCAGTGAAACTAAAGGATTAAATTTTAATGACCTATTGCACTGCACAGTGACCACAATTAATAATAGTATATGGTATCAAAATAGTTAAAAGAATATTTTTAATACTCCTATCATGAAAAACTGATAATCTGATGAGGCAATGGTATGTTAATTAGCATGACTGAATCTTCCTACAACATACACATCGATCAAAATATCATATTATGTAGCAAAAGTATACGCAATTACTGTAAGTTAAAAAATTATTATTTTAAAGAAATGCTAGGATATTTAAATCATATTTTATATTAATTGAATTGTGATCATTCATACATTTGAAGATTAAGTATGTTTAATGTATGTGGTCTAACTTATGTATATAGGATTGAGTAGTATTTGCTTATCATCTTGTATATATCTATAGGATCTCTGGTGACATATCCTGTTTTATTTTGGTATTAGAGATTTTTTTGTCTTTTTTCTTTGTAAGTACTGCAAGAGGTTTGACAAAATTGTTTATCATTTCAAAGAACTAACTTTTGATTTCATTGATGTTTTTAATATATTTTTCTGTTGTTTTAAATTTCATTGACTTAAGCTCTTCAGTTTTCTTCTTGTTTGGGATATATTTTCTCTTTTTTTGCAATTTTTTCAGCTAAGAGTTTTTATTATTGATTTGAGACTTTTTCCTTTTTGTAATATATATATATATAGTTAGTGCTATATATTTTCCTCTCAGCACTGCTTAAACTATATCTTACAAATTTTAATATGCCATATTTTCATTTTCAATTAATTCAATGTTTTTATTTTAATTGTTTAATTTTTAATTTAATTTAAATTAAATTAATTTAATTTATTATTTTTGGAGAGGTTTTTGCTATAGGGTGAATGCAATCGCCAGAAAGAGAGACAGAAAGCGAGAAATCACCTTCCGGGGGGATGGCCATGCCGCAATCCCTCCTCCTCCTTTCTCCTCTCAGGATTTTGGGCACACACACACACACACACGTGCCCAGTGTGAGTTTAAGCCACTGGGTCCCGGACTTGAATGATAGTCAACTACTTGGAAGTCCAGCAACATAGCCATTACGCCAACTGCTGGTCCCATAATTTAATTTTTTATTTAGAAGTATTTTGGTTTCAAGTGTTTGGAGATGTTACTATTATTTTTTCTTTTGAGTTCCAGTTTTATTCACTTGTGATCAGATAATATACTCTGCATGATTCAACTTTTTAATTCTTGAAGTCTAATTTATGACTTGGGATATGGTCTACTTTGATGTCTATGTGGGCATTTGAAAACACGTGTATTGTAATGTTGTGAGATAGCGTCTGAAGTGCTGATCAGATCCTGTAGGTTGATAAGGTTCTTTTATACCCCTGCTCATTTTCGATTGAGTTATTGTATCAATTCTGTTGAATATTGAATTCTTCAGTCACAATTCTTTTTAAAACATGATCCTACACAACCATTTTGATTCATCCATGAAAAAACATGCTATGATTTAAAAAAAAACATTAGAGAGTTTCATTTGCTAAACATAGCATTATTCCTATTTTCTTCTCAATAGCTCATTTTTTTTAAAATTCTTTTATGCATTTCTCTCTAGATTGCACTCATTATTTACCTCTGAGAAGAGTGGTTGCAATAAAATAATGGCTGGATTTTTTTCTTTCCTAAATAAACTTTCGTGACTCTTTGCAGAGATTTTAGAATTAAAGGAAATTTGTTTATTTTAATTTTTGCTTTAGAGTGCATATGCTCCCCAAAGAGGGAGAGAGACAAGGATGGTGAGAAATCCCCCCCCAGGGTGGGGGGATGGCCACACTGCAATCTCCTCTTCAGTCTCCTTTTGTGATTTTGAGTACACAAGCACAGGTGCCCAGCCTGTTTGTCAAGCTGTCAGTCCAGTGAGCCACGCAGCTGGTCATGTGGAATCCAGCGCCACCTGCTGGCCCCTATGGAATTTTTTTAACCTTTCTGAGAATCAAATACTCTAGAAATCGAATTTGTGCATAAATAATGGATTAGAAAGAATGTATGACAGGGGGCCAGCAGGTGGCGTGGTGGTTAAGGGTGCTGGACTCCCACATGGCTATCCGTGGTTCAAGTCCCAGACCTGGTGAGACTTTCTTTCTCTGAGCAAACTGGAAAATAATAATAGTAATAAGTAAAGGTAAAATAATCCCTAAAAAAATTTAATGAAGGAACACTTTTAAAAAAATGTATGAGAAAGTGAAAGTCAGAAGTTTTTCCACCTAGAAGGAAATGAAAGTCCTTGGATTGGGAATGGAGGAAAAGTGAAGGAAAGCTCCACGCAGTTAGAATTTGTGTTTGCATTATTAATATAGATTGTATAACAGGAATTATTAAACTCAGAACCTGGCAGAATATGCCAGACTAGGGAATGAAAGATACCAAGAACCAGAGAAGAAAAATGGGTTATCTGACCTTGTGCCAGCATACAGAACTGCCAGCTGAATCTCCCATGCCTTCCCTTCTTAAACAGTGATAACTTTAATAAAGCTCTCCAAAATTTCAGTGGAATCTCAAAGAGAAAATGGAATGCACTGGGTTTATCTAAACATACCCAAGATTAATTTTTTAGTCACCAGAATGGAATAAAAGCTCATCTTATAAATTAAATCGAGTTGCTGTAAACTAAAGCTGCTTTTTTTCTATAGCTACTCTTGTGAACTATGAAAACATGGAATGCCCACAACTATATGCATCACACAGCTAGATCCATACTAAACCTGGCCAGAATCCTAGTGCCTTGTCCACCCCTCACTTTGAAAGATGTGACAAGATTCAATGATTGTAAAGTGATCAGTAAGGGGGTGAGCATTAAAAATGACAGGATCACCAGGAATTCCAGAAACCTTATCTGAAAATCAAGACTGTTGAAATGATAATGGTTTGAAATGTGTAATTAAAATTTTCATAAAGGTCAAAAAAGATCACTCCAAATTCTGATACCTTAAGCTCCACTTTCTCTGGGATTCTCTGAACAAGAGATCACAAGCTCCAGCCCAATCGATAGATTTTCCTCTAATAAGAGCTGAAGCACCCACTTCTCTTCCTGGCAAATATACCCCAAGTTATAACCCAAGTTCATATAGAAAGCTTTGACAGGAAGACATAAAAATGATTCATGGAAAGAAAATCAGATATAAACTGCTTTGTTTAGATTCTAGTTTGATCACTACAATCATCTAGCTTCGTCATTAGCTAATCATTCCATCATTCTATCATCAGAGTATCACAGTAAAGGTAGGATCATAGTAGATGCTCCATGCATATTGGATGTTGGTTCTCCTTAAGACTACTTCTTGGTTTTGTTTTTTGGGGTTTTGTTTTGTTTTGTTTTTTGTTTTGTTTTGTTTTGTTTTTGGAGAGGTTTTTGCTATAGGGTGCTTGCACTTACCAGAAAAACAGAGAAAGACAGAGTGACAGAAAGCGAGAAATCACCCCCCATACGGGATGGCCATGCCGTAATCCCTTCTCCTCTATTCTCCTCTCGGGACCTTGGGCATGCATGCACATGGGCCTGATGTGAGTTTAAGCAACCAGGTCTGGGACTCGAACTGTGGTCATCTACCTGGGAGTCCAGCGACATAGCCATTACACTAATTGCTAGTCCCAAGGACTACTTCTTTAGCAATAGTGTGTTAGTTTGTCTCTGTGGTGCAATAAAAATGCAGTGCTCAGGAGAAGCTGGATCTCGCAGACAACCGAGGTTAGAGTCCCAGTCTGGTCAGCCTGGTCAGCCTGAAACGCTGAGCATGTAGGCAAGTGCCCATGATGCAATGGGCTGGAGGAATGGAGGCAGGGGGTCGCAGCATGGCTATACCCTGTGAAGGGTACTCATCTCTCTCTGATGCTCCTTCTTGCACCCTATCATGAATAAATAAAAATAAGGGACCAGAAAATGGCATAATGGTTACGTTGCTGGACTTCCATGTAGTCAACTGTGGTGTGAGTTCAGGACCCAGTAACTTTAACTTATGCTGGGTGCATGTGTGTGCGTGCCCAAGATCCTAAGATGAGAATGGACGAGAAGAGATTGAGGTGTGGCCATCCCCTCTGGGGAATGATTTATCTCTTTCAGTCTCCTTGTCTCTCTCTGTCTTTCCTGAGAAAGCACGCACCTTATCTGATAAAATCCCTCTTAAAAAAAAAAAAAAGAAAAGAAAAGAAAAAGAAAAAGAAAAAGAAATAATGTATTGGGCAAATTATATCATCTGTCTGAAACTTCATTTTCTTAATAAAATGGGTACTGGTCCTCTGTTAAAATGTTATAGTGCTGAATGAAGTATGTTAAAAACTATCATACAAATAAAACGCAATCATCATTACTATAACACTATAATCATAATTCTCAATTAATTGGAAGTATTATTTAAAATGAAGTTTTTGTTGTTGTTTTGTTTTTGCTCGAGAGCCTGTGCACTTGACAAAGAGAGGCAGTGAGAGAGAAAGAGACAGTGAGAGGAGAAAGTGCCCATCACAGGGAACGGCCACTCTGCAATCCTTTCTCCTTCGTCTTTCTTCTTTTAGGGATTTGGTATGCACGCACACACACCCAGTGTATTTCTCAAGTTGGACAGTCTGGTACTTGAATTGCACAGTCTGCCATGTAGAATCTAGCTGCCTTTACCATGGAGTTGGCCAAAATACAAAGTTTATGAGGAGGGAAAATCAATTTCAAAAATAATAGATTTTTTATGCCAAAATTAGCACAGGATAAATACCTATTGTAAAAATAAATTAATATTAAAAATTATAAAGCAGACTAATCACTAGTGACATTCAGCTAAGTACTTTTGAAAACGTCAAAAATAAGACCACCTTTCTATTCTGAATATTCTGTCTTAATTGATTTTTTTTTTAAACAATGTTCAATCAGATTTGCACATACTTTGCCAAGTCTGAGATTAGGAGAGAGTTATAAATATTTACATCATTTAAATCTTCAGTTCAGTGGTTAAAAAAAAAAAATTACGACTATTTGCTTCCACCATTAGAGTGGTTGAACAGATTGTAAATTAAACAGGTGCATACTTCAGGTGTGACTGGCTTCATCATTCCAGCCCTAATTACATTCATCTGTTTTGTTTTCCACATTTAAGATCATAATAATTTGGAAACCATTGGTCTTCAGGTTATAAAACTTTTAATTCTGTGGACATAAACATTAAATGGACATATTAAAGACACCATTGTTTTTTATCATTTGCAGTTTACCTGTGTAACTTATATGTGTATACCCATATTGTTGCTAATAAGAGAAATATCTGAGTCTGGAAAAATCTAGAAAAAATAGAGGTTTATTTAGCTTGTGGTTTGGAGGTCCAAGGGCCAGAGGCTGCATCCGATGCAGGTCTCATTGCTGGTGGTTACAGGGCAGATGTCATCATGTGGTAAGAGCAGAAGCGCATGTCTATGTCGGTGTCTGTGTCTCCCACTCTCCGTGAGCATTCAGTTATGAGGACTCTCCCTAATCCTGGTCTCCTTCCAAAGACCTTGCCTCTCAACATCATAGTTAGACTAACTTTGTACCCTCTTAAAAAAAAAAAAAACATTTATTTACTTATCGATCTATGTATGTTTGTGATTTTTGAGTCACCAGGTTCAGGACTTGAACCACAGTCAGACCTGTGAGAGTTCAGCATCTCAACCCCCATGCCACCTGACAGTTTGCAAGCTCTTAATCTTGCTACAGTGGGAGTTAAGTTTCCAACACATAAGCTTTTGCAGGATATATTCAAGCCAGAGCAATCCATAAAAGTACTAATGTAAACATCTGATCTATGATAATGCATTTTGAATTTGGTTCATTTATATATTTTTTTATTTATAAAAGAGTTTGTGAGCACTTGATTACACTCTGTAGGATTGAAAGAGGTAGGTATAAGTAGAACTTGTTTCTTCATGGAGTTTGCAGTTCACATCCTTTTTTTTTTTTTTTTTAAGAAAGTTGCCTTTTTTTTAATTTACACTTAATCACATGTATAACATTTCTTTTTCCAACACAAACACCATGTACGTCAGTCAAGACAAAGATATTGGTATATACATTACCATCAGCAAGTAGCTTCTCATTATTTTATCAATGAAGCATACTTTTACTTGTTTTATCCTTCCCTTTTCCTCTCCCTCCCTTCCATACTAAACTTTTTTACTCACAGTTTAATGGTTAACAAAAGATCTTAAACTAAAAATATGGACAAAGCTAGAATCTAGTGACTAGTGCACTGTAATTTTCTTCTGAAACTTTTCTCTGCTGCTGTATCTTCTGTTATCATGGGAGGTAAGTTGTGCTCGGCCACCAAAGATTTTGTTGGAGATTACTTATACAATTCAGCCAATTTCCACCTTGTACAGTTGCAATCTCTTGTGCAGTCCTTTAACTAATGACTTTTATTTCTGAAACCCATAACCTCCTGGATACAAGATGCACATTCCGTTATTTTCATAAATAAAAGAGAACATAGGCCAGAAGGTGGCATAGTGGTTAAGGCACTGGATGGCCCAGTCTGTGGTCCAAGTTCTGAATCCAAAGGCTTAAAAATCCCACCAATCACATGTGCATGTGTACCCAAAATGTGGAGAGGAGAATGAAGGAGAAGAGACTGTGGTGTGGCTAACCTCCTGGGGGACTAATTTCTCTCTCTCTCTCTCTCTCTCTTTCTCTCTCTCTTTTCTCTCTGACTAGTGCATGCACCCTATAGCAAAATCTAAAAAGATTTTAATTACAAAAAATAAATAAATAAAAAGAGCAATTACAATACAACTTTAAAACCAAGACTTCGCCTAGCATTTCTTGCCCAGCATCACTTTAGGTGACTGTTTAGGAATGATTTCAATGTTACCATCCCCTGGTGCTAGACCTATCACAGAACCTCAAATGACTTCGTATTTAAACAAGAACGGTGCATGAGTTGTTTGAAATCTAGCAGCAATTTTCTTCCAGAAGTAATTGAACCACTGTGGGTATAAATAATGGCCTAATACTACACATTATTCTGTGAAGAGAGGCCAGATCCTAGACAGCAATGCTTCCTTTCAGAGGGATTGATGATGTCTCCTGGCTAGAAGAAATAAGAGAGACAAATTGCAAGCTAAACGACAGGTTTAAAAATCATTACAGATAAGTCTCAATGATCATGCAAAGTTGTACCCGTTCCCAGAAACAAGGTTAATTTCCTAAACCAGCTGGGCACATGGCTCTAGATGGCCAATCTCTGTACAGTTGTGTGCCGTCCACCTTGGCCAGTAAACGCATCCAATCAGTTACTCATAAAGTGAATAGAGAAGAGCCAGAGGAGGAGAGTGTGGTTTGCCCCATTTCACACACCCAGGATGAAATACTCCCTCCATTGTCAATCAGCCAGAGAAGACCTGGGTTTGGCTTAATTCGGTCTTTACAAAATATTAATTGAGTAGCTATTGTGTGCTGGAATGTGCTCCTGGTACTGCAGCTAGAGCAGTTTGCTTTGTTTTTTTGTTTTGTTTTGGTTTGATTTGGTTTGGTTGTTTGTTTTGAAAGGCATAAATTACTGCCTATGCCTGAGTTTACTTTCTAGATTCCCTTAGTGAAAGAGCTAACTGGGACTAGCAGATGGCATAATGGTTACATTGCTGGACTCTCACATGGCAGACCTGGATTCTAATCCTGGACCCAGGAGCTTGAAACCCACACTGGGGTGTGTGTGCTTGTGGGCCCAAAATCCTGAGACAATGGAGGAGAAGGGATTGTGGCATGGCCATCCCTTCTGGTGGTGCTTTCTCACTTCTCTCTTGTCTTTCCAGTGAGCACATGTGCCCTATAGCAAAAAAATCTCTCTTTTAGGGAAAAAAAAAAAAGGAGCTAGCTATCATGCTATATTTTCTATACTCACTACTTCATTCCTGCATCTGTGCACTTTCAAACACTTAATAAGACTTTTCCAAAGCAAATAAAATATCCTCATGAAGCAAGTTCTTGAAGTATAGTAAACTAAGTATACTGAACTTTTGAAAAGAAGTTCTCAGGGCCAGCAGGTGGACTCCCACATGGCTGACCACAGTTTCAGTCCCAGACCTGGAAGTTTGAAAATCATGCCAGTCACATGTGTGTGTGCGTGTGTGTGTGCGTGTGCCCAAAATCACATGGCCATCCCCCTTAAGGAGGGATTTCTCACTTTCTCTGTTACTGTCTTTCTCTGGCAAGCACATGTGCTTCATGGCGAAAACTTAAAAGAAAAGAAGGAGTCTCACTGGGTTGGATGGTGGTGCAACAGTAAAGCAAGACACCTTGCAAGACTGACCCACTTGGGAAGGTCTTGGGTCAGTGTCCATAAAAATCCCTGAGTCTGCTGAGAACATGTGTCTGTTTTCTGGGGCTGATTGAAACTGCAAGTGAATTGAAATGTTGAGACCTGGTTAGAAGGGCTTCCTCTGTCTTTTTCTCTCACCCATGGAAGAAATAAATAAGCAAACAAACAAACAAACAAAAAAAACACAGTCTCAGATCCTTCTCATCTTTGTGAGAAACGATGGTCCACTGGTGTTGAGAACCAATGAATTCATGAGCTCTTTCATGAGTCCAACGCTGAGGCATGATAACATGCACTCGTTTCAATGTTTCCGATCTAGAGGACCGAAAAGCATTCAAACATTCTTACTGTGAAGAGTCAGAAGAATTTTAAAAAGCCCAGTTCATGTCGGATGTCTCCAGGACAGAGAGAGCAGTAGAGATTTGGACCAAACTCTAGAGAAAATGACATAAAAACACAATAAAACCAGAGCCACTCCAGAGTGGCCTGCCTTGACACACATCAACGTTATTTTAAGTTTTCTGGAAGAGATGGTAAAGAATTGGTACATTTATTCCTTTACTATTTGATATAATTCACTATGCAAACTATCTGGGTCCAGAGACTTTGATTTTAAAAATGTATTAATTATTGATTTAAGTTCTTTTTAATGTCCATGGGGTCAGGAGTTGTGACCTATCATTCATTTCTGATATTAGTAATTTGTGTCAGCTACCTTTTTTTTCTTAGTTTATTGATCATTTTAAATAAAGAGGTGGTTTTTCATTTTGCTGATTTTTCTTTATTATTTTCTGTTCATAATTTCACTGGTTTCTTTTTTCATTTTTATTCTTTTACATCTTCAATTGCTTTGGTTTTAATTTGTTTTCAAGTTCTACTATACATTTACCTTTTTTTTTAGAGGTTTTTGCTATAGGGTGCATGCATTCTCCAGACAGAGAGAGACAGAAAGCAAGAAATCATCCCCCAGGGGGGATGGCCACGCTGCAATCCCTTCTCCTCTATTCTCCTCTCGGGATCTTGGGCACACACGCACACGTGCCCAGCGTGAGGTTTAAGCCACCAGGTTCGGGACACGAACCGCGGTCGACTATGTGGGAGTCCAGCGACATAGCCATTACGCTAACTGCTGGTCCCAAGTTCTAGTATACATTCACTTTTATCTCTAGTAATGTATAATTGCTCTTTTCCTTGACAGTCAGACTTGTACGTGGTCTAGAAAAAAAACGTTATTACTTTGGCCTGAGTTTCAGAATAGGGTTAGTTTTTGGCATTTGATGTGATATCTGAAAGCAAGTGATTTGGATCTGTCGAAGCCAAAATCTGGACTACATATACAGTAACAAAATTTCCAGGAATAGAGCATAGAGATTTTTATAACAGAGTAAAAGGATAATGACAAATCTTTGGTAAGGTTGCCATGAAGAGAGCAGAAGGTAAGCCACTTCCTTCGGGGGAAAAGACTGAAGAGCAAAAGTTCAGAGCAAGTTTCTTCCTGTCCTATACCATAAAACTTGAAGTCCTGGTAGGGCAAAGGGAAAGGTAGCAAAAATAAGAAGCTAGACTTCAAGGAGACCACACAATGTGTGATTATTTCTTTATTTCCATAAGTAGGACAGTGGGAAACTGAAGTCTTCCAAAGAACATATGTGTTTGAAAGGACCTCATGACCAATGGGGTACAAAAAGGTGCACAAGACCAGGGTTCAGGAAGATTTCCAGACAGACTGGCCTGCATTCAGCCTCATCAAAATCAGCCCTACGCATAGAATTCTTATCCCCCCAGCAAGTGTTTCTTATATTGGAAATGCTGGGATAACCGATGGACACAAAGAAGCTTGGGATCTACAGAGAAGGTCACAGATGTGGGTATGAGGAGGACCACAGTCCCCTGCATCAAACCCCAAGCACAATTCTCAAAAGGCCACGTTGTACCAACCGCATCCCATCTACCATGACAAGAATAGAGCTGATTCCACAAAATTAGGTGAGAAACAATTCATTAAAAAGGCCCCAAAGATCTCATCTTACATCCAGTTACCAGAACAAGATGTAAACCCCCAGGCAACTGGGTTTACTGCTGGGAAGAATGACCGAAGATACCTTTAAATTAGATTTAAACGAAGTGACTGAGTTCTGTCAGTACACCTCTCTCCTTGGCTCACAGCACGAACCACCAGACTTGGTGGGTGAGAAAACACCACACTGCTGTTTCCAAATGGAAGGAAGAGGCATTAGCGCATGATTCTGTTGTCTTTCTTGTGCTTTTGAAAGAAACATGCTAGCATTTTAGGAGGAGAAATGGAAGAAACTGTCACTCTTTTGAACGGATTACAATTTTGCAGGCCTGGGTAAGTTTGATGACAGACACAAACTCAGACTAATAGTGGGTCACAGCACAGCACATGAAAGATAAAGCTGCAACACGCAGAATGGCAGAATAAATGTGATCTTACACATCATTTGATCCAAATCTCTCTTTCATAGAGTAGGAAAATCAGTAAGCAATCTTTACTAATTTGCTACGTAACTATAGTTCTTGGAAAAATTCACACTGGCATCTAAATCCAATCTCCACTAGAATATATTCCTAGTCTTGAGCTTCATCACTAATATTCAGGCCCTAGCAATACAGAAAGCAGATATTTCCTTAATACAATGTTTTGAGGTAAGAAAACTCATCCTCTGACAATCTTCTAAAATTTTCTGCATCAAAATGTTTGGATTTGCCTAGTGGTTGAGGGAGCCTAATCCTATACGGCAAAAGCAGTTCTTATCCTGACCCCAGCAGCTTGAAAAACACACTAGGCTCATGTGTGTACATGCCTAAAATTCCAACAAGATGGAAAAATGGAAGCAAAAGGAATATGGCATGATCATACCACATGTGGGGCACTTCTCCCTCTCTTTCTCTTTCTCTTTCTCTGGTGAGTGTATGTACCCTATGAGAAGTTAAAAATTTAGAATTTTTATTAAAAATGTCTTATTTCCCATCCAAGAAGAGCTAAATTTATTCATTCATTTACTTGAACATTCATTTTTTCCTATACTCGTTCAATAAATGTTATTTTTCTGCTATATGCCCAGCATGTTTTCAGTGCTGGAAATATAATGAAAGTAGATGCCTACTTTTTAGAACTTATATCCCAACAGGAAAAAAAAGACAATATGTAAACCAAGTTCAGATATATACTTAGGGCTGGACTATGGCACAGCAGTAAAACATGACACTGTGCAAGGCAATTCCACATGGGAAGATTTCCAGTTCAAGTATAGAATCCCCCTTGAGTATGCTAGGCACAAGTTTTCCAAGATCCAGGCTAACTGAAGGCTGGAGGTTGATTATAGTAGCAAGACCCTGCTGTGAATCCATGTCCTCCCTCACTTATGAAAGAAAGAAACAAATTTAAACAAAGACCAGTATATGACATAATGGTTATGACACTGGATTCCCACATGGCCAACTGTGGTTCAAGTACCAGACCTGGTGGCTTGAAACTCATGCCATGCATGTGTGTATAATGCCCAAAATCCCAAGAAGAGAATGGAGAAGAGATTGTGGCATGGCCATCCCCTCAAGGTGGGGGGGGAGATTTCTCATTTAAATCTCTCTTTAAAAACTTTTAAAATAAAGTTAAACAATTAAACACACAATGGGTAGAAAGGTGGTAACTTTTATGGAAAATAAGACGTGTAAAGAAGATGAGAAGTTCTATTTAAAACAGGGTAGTCAGACAAAGACTCTTTGATAAGGTAACATTTGCATAAAGGAAATGAGAAAATTGATGAACATCTGTGTAAAGCATTTCATAAAGATGGAACAGCAACTGCAAAAGCCATAGGCACAACAGTGCTTGATGATGTTTCAGGAGGACAGAAAGAAGATCAGAGAGGATGGTAGGTCGTGACAAGGGATAAGTTCAGATAGGTGGTAGTGTCAGCTAAGACATCGAGGTACAGCTTTGAAGACCTGGGGAATTCATTCTGAGACAAAAATTTGTTGATGGACCTTTAGGAACAGGCTACTAGCTGGATCCTGTTCTGTTGTAAAACAAGAATGCAAGGGAACCGGCATAGATTTAATGTTGACTAATCACACGCAATGTTGTTATTTAATTTTGAACCAAACTGAATCCCAGGCAAGTTAAAAGCAGGCCCACTACGACTTCTACAAGGTGACACACCTGGAAGAAATGATGTAACTTCACCTTGCAGATGTTTTTTCCATTTTCTACAAGGTGACACACCTGGAAGAAATGATGTATCTTCACCTTGCAAATGTTTTTTTCATTTTTTGTTTACCCTTTTTGATTTTAAACCACATAGTCCTTCTTTAATATTTCTACAGGAAAAAAGAAATGCAAGGATGTAGTATTATAAAAGGCTATTTTGCTATAACTTTTCTCTGAGATAACGTTTCACATTATGTCCTATTAGTTTTAAAATTTTTAAATCTCACTTAAAAACAACATGTTTGGGGCCAGCCAGGTTGCATGTTCTAAAGGAGGCTGGATCTCACATGGCCGACTGCACTATTTGAATCCCAGACTTGGTGGTTTAAAAAAGATGCCAGGTGCATGTGCATACATGCCCAAAATCCCAAGAGGAGAATAGGGGAGAAGAGAGTTTTGTGTGACCATTTCTTTTGGGGAGTTCTTTCTCATTTTCTCTCTCCCCTCTCTCTTTCTCTCTCTCCCTTTCTCTAGTGAGCACAACAGCTCTAAAACTAAAAATAAGTAAATAAATAAAAATAAATAGAAGTATGTTGTTAGTAATTCAAACCCAACTTTCTGATCCAAAACTAGCTCTAGTTGAGCACTCTTGTATCTATTTTTGGTTCCCTTCCATAGCAAAACTTCAATCTATACTCATTGTATCTCAAATTCCTCTCTCTCCATTCTTTATTAATTTGTAATTATATTTTCTTCTGGTTACTACACCAAATAATTTTATTTCACAATCATCAGTGACCTCTAGTTTGCAAAATTCAATAGCTGCTTCTCAGTTCTCATCTCCTATGACTCACAGCAATATTGGACACAGCTGATCATTTTTTCATCTTCAAAACACTCACCAGACCTCTGAGAAAACATGCCTTCTTCATTCTGTATACACCTAACTGGCCGTTCATTTTCTTTTTTTTTTTTTTTAATCTTTTTTTTTTTTTTTTGGGTGGGGGAGAGGTTTTTGCTATAGGGCATGTGCACTCGCCAGACAGACAGAGAGAAACAGAGAGATAGAAAGTGATATATCCCCCCCCAGGGGGGATGGCCACACCGCAATCCCTTCTCCTCCGTTCTCCTCTTGGGATCTTGGGCACGCATGCACACATGCCCGGTGTGAGTTTAATCCACCTGGTCCAGGACTTGAACCGTGGTCGACTACGTGGGAGTCCAGTGACATAGCCATTACACTAACTGCTGGTCCCACTGGCCATTCATTTTCTATATTCTTACCTTATTTATCCACCTTTAGAAGAAACTGTCCAGGAGCTAGTTTTCCAAAATCTCTATTTATACACATTGTAGAGTCAAAATGAGCTCAATCCAATTCATGGCTTTAATTTTGAACTGCATAGTGTTGATCAAAAATTATATCTACAGCTCAGACTTCCCCACTACATTTCAGATATGTCTGCCCATCTCTATTTGGATTCTAAAAAAAAAAAACAAATTTTGTTCATATGAAGCCAAATTCCCAATTTTACATCCTCAGTCGTATTCTCACTGCAGCCTTTCCCACATCAATCAATAGTAACTTCATTCTTCCAGGTGTGAAAAAGGGGGGCGGGGCTAAAAGTAAAAGCATTTTACTCACATAGCCACATTAGATGCAGGTAACTGTATCAATATATCTGGAATCTCATCATCTCTGCACTTCCATCATTACTGCCCTGGTCTAGCATTGCTCCTTCTGCTTCAAGTTTTATAGCCTGCACAATTATCACAGCTAGTATCTTTTTTTTCCACCTTTTTTTGGAGAGGTTTTTGCAATAGGGTTTGTGCACTCACCAGAAAGATAGAGACAGACAGAGAGACAGAAAGTGAGAAATCACCCAGCAGGGAAAATGCCACGTTGCAATCGTTCTCCTCCATTTTCCTCTCGGGATCTTGGGCACACACGCACATACACCTGGTATGAGTTTAAACCACCAGGTCCAGGACTTGAACTTCAGTAGACTACATGAGAGTCCAGCGGCATAACCATTACGTCAACTGCTGGTCCCAGCACAGGCAGGATTTTAAATGATGGAGAAGACACCATTCCTGTGCTCAGATCTTTTCTGTTGTTTCTCATATCACTCAGAGCAAGCCAGTATCTTCACCAGGAACCACAAGGCCTTCCTGATTTTATCATTATCCCCACTCCAGCTCTAAGGTTTTTTCATGCTGGCTTCTCCCTCTGTTCCAGCCATACCCACTAGTCCTAGAAATGGCATGAAGGGTTCTGCTTCAGGGCTTTTTGTAATTTGCTTTCCCCAGATACGTACTTGGTTATTTCCTTGTTTACTTCATGTTCAACATCAGAGAGCCCTCCCCTAACAACTCTGTATAGAATAGCCTAACTCTCCACCACCGAAACCTAGCCAGACATTCTCCTCACCTTTGCCTGCTTTATTTTTCTCTGTACACCTAACACCACCTAATATACCCTATTTTACTCGCTTGTGTTTATCTGCCCTTCCCACTAGAGGAACTCCATGAAGCAGGATCTTTCTTTCCTCTTGCTATATCTCAGCACCTAGACTAGTGCCTGACACATAGTGGGTGCTCAACAAGCAAAATATCTAGGGACCAGCAGTTAGTGTAATGGCTATGTCACTGGACTCCCACATAGTCGACTGCAGTTCGCCTCCCAGACCTGGTGGCTTAAAACTCACACCGGGCATGTGTGCGTGCGTGTCCAAGATCCCGCGAGGAGAGTGGAGGAGAAGGGATTGCAGCGTGGCCATCCCCTCCTGGGCGGGTGATTTCTCACTTTCTGTCTCTCTCTGTCTTTCTGGCGAGCGCACACGCCCTATAGAAAAACCTCTTAAAAAAAAAAGTGTGAAATATCTAAATGAAAAACAAAACATAATGACAAGTCTTGATAGTAAGAAGAAGATAATTTAGATAAAATTAATTTTCTTAAATAATAAGATCCATTTATAAACCTGGACGATCTATGTAACAAACCATATTCGGGAAGTATAACTCTTTCTTTTCACTCTTTTATAGACTTTAAAATAGTCACAGTATTTTCAAAATGCACAATTCATACTGAAAACCAATTGGGAAAAATACATTATAAGAGTTTTCTAGGGTTTATGTTTGTAAGAAAATAAATTTGAGAGTACAATCATAACTCCTGTCTCCTGACAAATATCATCTACATATAAATCTATTTCAGAAATGGGCTCAAGGATGCACTGCAGAGTATCACCATGAAATTTGATTTGAAATGATTTTTCATTAAAATGTGACCCTAAATATATTTTACTTTGACTTTTAAAGTATGTTTTTATATCTTATATCTGATAGGCACACAACTACTTTTTAAAGCAACTACAACTTCAATGTTTAATTACACAAAAGCTTTAAAGAAAATAAAAATTTATGCATGACACAAATGTTTTAAAATTGTATAAGATGAAAGTTTCTATACCTTGGTTGATATATATATAATTTAATGGTAAACATAAACAAATTTCCACCCTAAGAATGAAAATATGTATATGTTAGCTCCCTAGTCTTGACTTCAAGGGGCCAAAGCTATATGTTTAGTTGCTGATAGTAAAAGTTTAGTACATTCACTTCAGAAATAGAAATAGCAATGTAGCAGATTTTCTGTGTACAGTAAAAACGAACTGTAAAATAGTTTTCTATAAGGTTGAAAGACTTAAATAAATTGAAAAAAACATTTATTCTAAAAAGTACTGTAATTCCTTGAAGGACTTTGAAAAATAGGCAAGGCTGGTAGGGTTACTCCCTCACAAAAGCAACAGCTAGAGTGAGTACAGTAAATTTGCTCTTGAAACATGTGTTGGGTGGCAGATATCAAGGGACATGAGGTATTAGGAAGGGGTTTGTTTTATTTATTTTTTCCCTTTATTTATTTACATTCATTCACTGTACATCATTATAGCATACAAAATGAGATTTTTCCATTTAGAATGCACTGTATATTGGCTCAATCAAGCACATCAACATATGTGTTATTGTCAACAAATAATTTTCCATTTCTTGTTTCCTGTATATGTTGCCTTTTTTCCCATCCTTGATTCCCTATCTCACCCTCTGCCATCTCCCACCCGCCTCCCACACTGTGTCTGGTATCTATTGTTGCTTTCTATGCCTCCCCCATTTTATTGTTTCACTAAATATCTTAATAAATCTAAATATTTTCAATAGCAAGCACAGCTGATATATACATATCCATGAACACAAGTCTGACTTTAGGCATAAACCTCAGTGAATAGAATGAACATACTATAAAGTAACACCTAGCTAGGGATATATAGCTTACTGCAGTCATCAACAGGTATTTATAATGCCTTTTTTTCTTTTGAAAATTTTTTTATTAATTTACATTAATTCCCTGAGCATGATCACAACATACTAAATGTGGTTTCCCATCTAGAATAAACTGCATAGTGGTTTAATAATGCATGTTATCATCCATAATATTCCATTTCTACTTTCATATATATATGTTTTTTACCCCATGTCTGACCATCTGCCCTATTCCACTCTCTTATTACACTATCTCTGCTGTCTGCAGTTGTCTTCGGTTCCTTTTCCCCCAACATTTTGTTGATTACACAATAGCATAAATAATCTAACTACTTTCAATAACAAGTTCAGCTGATGGTTTCAAGAAAAGCAGTTTTGAACTGGTAAGGATATTTCCTTGGAACTTAGAACCTAGAAACAGGTTAGTGTTCTGTTCAAATAGTAGGCACACAAATCTATTGACAGCTGAAGACAGGACAAAAATCCTTAAAACCGGACCATAAAGCTTAGAAGAAAAGCAGCAATATTTTAGTCAAGTCATAGAATGCTGTTTCATCAGTTCAGTCTCATGTACTTAATCTTTCTTTTGTTTCTGTTGAGGTTCGAACTTCCGGATTGAACTCTGGTGAGGCCAGGCCCACAGACAAAGAATAAAAGCAGATAAATTATACAACTTGTCTCATAGACCATGTATGATGGCCATGACTCTTTTCCCTCCTCCACAATAAAATTCTAGATCGTCCAGAAAAACAACATTTTGATGTTTTATGATAAAGTCACTGAAGGAGTTTGCACCCATGCTAGTCATGTGATGGAAACAGTTGGTCTGTTGTGCTTGCAACAGGAAATAATCAATAAAATAGGCTGTGACACCAGAAATTTAGATTATAAATATGTATCTAAATATCTATGGAAGGAATAGTCTTCTAATGGAAACTAAGATTATACCTTGGGGGTCCTCATAAGGGATCTTTGAACTAAACTATAATTCAATCCCTCATTAGGTTGAATTTTCATCTTGACACTCAGTGGAAAGTGCATTTCCCCACTGCCTGCCAAACTATTTGACACATAGTACAGAGAATATAAGATGGCATGAAAAATAACAGTTCTTAAATTACTCTTGTGTACAGTAAAAAGAATTGTAAAACTGTGGACCAGGGAGTGGCAGCAGCCAGTGAGGGCAACTGAGACAGGAGACAGTTTGGGCTTCTTCCAGAGTCCCAATTCCTCCCAGGTCAGCCCCAGATGCATCTGGGAAGGGAGTCAAGACCTAAAGTGGTTATATATACATTTCTCTGATTGGGATATAAGGCCCTCTACCAAGAACACATCTAACACATATAAAAAATAGAGCTCTTCTTTGTCCCAACACTATAGAATTGACACTAGAAACGCAAG
>NW_006159752.1:1800899-1837948 GCF_000334495.1 Tupaia belangeri chinensis
AAAACAAAGAAATACCTCTTCCTGAATGGAACAGAGCAACACTTCTTCAACCTTGGACAGCACAAAACAATTTATAGGAATGTCAGAAATAGCATTCAGAATATTCATGGTGACCGAAATGAGGAAGTCTTTCCAGTATTTGAAAAAGAAGATAGACACCTTAAAAAATTAATCAGAACTTCTAGAGATGAAGATAATAATACAGGAAATCAAGACCTCTCAAAAGTATTAATAGTAAACTGGATCACACAGAAAACAAGACCTCTGAGCTGGAAGGCAAAAACTTTGACTTAGATAAAACCACAAAAACAATGAAAAAATAATTTTAAAATATGAGGACAACATACAGGAAATGCTAGATGCAACAAAACACCCAAATATTCAAATAATAGGTATTTCAGAGGTAAAAAATCAGACAAGGGCATAGAAGATCTATTACATGAAATACTTACAGAAAAATTCCCAAACCTAAAAAAAATTTAAACATTCAGACCCTAGAAATACAAAGGACCCCAAAGAGAATCAACATAAGAGTTTAAGCCACCAGGTCCCGGACTCGAACCACGGTCAGCTACATGGGAGTTCAGTGACATAGTCATTATGCTAACTGCTGGTCCCAGACAAGGGTGCATTTTGAGTCCTGTACTCAGTGACTTGAAAATCAAGCTGGGCACATGTGCAGTCATGCCTAAAATCCTGAGAGGAGATCATAGGAGAAGGAATTGCAGACTGACCATTCCCCTTGGGGGAAGATTTCTCACTGCCCTTCTCTCTCTCTGTCTCTCTCCAGTGAGCACATGAGCACTATAGCAAAAAAAAAAAAATCAAACTACTCTGAGGTGAGTGTTGTAGATTTGATGTGACGGAGCAGAGAGAGAGAATTCAATCATTTTGTTTTGCTTTTAAGAATGACTCAGTCACACAGAGCATTATATGATTTTTTTCAGAACACCTAAGTCTTTGGGATTTCTTCATGAAGTCAGCAGCAAGAGACTCTTCTATATGTAGTGCCTAACAATCTCAACTTATGCCAAAAAAGACTTTAAAAATGGAGTGCTATATGGATACTTGCATGTTGATTCTAAGTAGTGGCTTTGTGAACAAGGCTGCATGGAGCACTGGGTTACAGGTATTTTTATGGCATACTGATTTCCCTTCCCTTAGATGTATACCGGGTAGTGGAATTACTGGATAACATGGCAGCTCTATTTTTAGTTTTCTGATGAAACTTTGTAGCATTTTCCATAATAGCTGTACTGATTAACATTCCCACCAATGGTATAGAAGAGTGTCCCTGTCTAAGTGTCTGTCAACAGAAGAATAGATTAAAAAAGTAAATGTGTCATATACACACACAAGAATACTATTCAGACATTAAGAAGGACAAAATCCTAGAGACCAGCAGGTGGTGTAGTGGTTAAGGGCTGGACCCCCATGTGGCCAACCACAGTTTGAATTCCAGATCCAGCAGCTTGAAACTCATGCCAGACACATGTACATGCCCAAAATCCTGAGAGGAGAATGGGGGTGATTTACTGTTTTCTGTCTCTCTGACTCTCTGTCTCTCTGGTGAGTGCATGTACTCCATAGGAAAAATATCTTTCAAAAAGAAAAAGAAAAATACAAAACTCTTGTCATTTAATGTTAAATGGGTGAGCCGGGGGACATTATGTTAAGTAAAATAAGCCAGGCACAGAAAGACAAATAGCACATGTTCTGTCTCATGTGGAAATAGAGAAAAAAGAAAGAAAGAAAGACAAGACTGTACAGAGGTAGAGAAAGAAAGAATGACTGCTAGAGACTGGAAAGGCTGGGAGCTCGAGAATTTCGATAAACAGGCAATTACAGATAGGTAGGAAGAACGACGTCTAGCATTATCAAGTATGGTGGGAGAAATGCACATGAAAGCAACTTGCGTGCATCTGAAAGTAACTAAAACAGAGAATTCAAATGTTCCCAACGCAAGTAAGGACAAATGGTTGAGATGGCAGAGATACTAGTTACCCTGATTTAATCATTACATGTTGTTTTCCTTTACTAAAAAGTCATATTGTACTCCCACAAATATGCACAATCATTAAATGTTCATCAGTTTTTCTTAGGTTTTTGCCACAGGGCACATGCACTCCTTGAAGAGAGACAGAGACAGATATCTCTTAGGGAGATGGCCACATGACAATACTTTCTCCATTCTCTTCTTGGGATTCTGGACATACAAATACATGAACCTGGTGAGACTTTTCATCTGCCAGGTCAGGAACTCAAACCACAGTTGGCCGTGTCAGAGTCCAGAATCTTAGCTTTCATGGCACCTGCTGATCCAATTTTTAAAAAAAAAATCTTTAAACAACTTATTTTTAGAATAAAGGAGAGATCTATTTGGCTGATTAGTTCTTCTATCCTGATTTGCTGTTGAGAACGCTCTCCACTGTTAGAAGACAGACCTGTCCACTGCTGAGAGAATGGGTCCTGAGTCCACCTTGCAGCTAACACGTGAAACCACAGGACTGCCACATGCAATCAATCTGCTGGGATTCCACTAACTGCATTCATGACAGTATTTTGTGTACAAACTTTTCAAGCAGTTTTCAAAATTAAAAAAAAATACATTATTTAAAACATTAAAAATTACAAAGGATTTTGAAAAATATATGACATATATTCACCATTATCGTATCATACACACTAGTTTTAGTCCCCTGTGCTCTGCCTACTCGTTCCTCCCCTTCCTGACTTTTCACAACCACGAATAATTTTACCGTCTCCAGAGTTTTGCTTTTTTTCCAGAATATCATATCACTGGAATAATACAGTGTAGCATATGGTCTTCTCAATGGACTTCTTTCACTTAGCAATATGCATTTAAATTTTTTCCAGGTCTTGTCATGGTTTGATTGATCATCTCTTTTTATCACTGAATAATATTCCATTGTCATTATACATTTGTCAAAACTGTGATGTATGACACCAGGAGTGAGCCCTAATGTCAACTATGAACTTTAAGTGATGCAGTATCAAGAGGGGTTCATCGATTGTAGAAAATGTACCCTATAATCCAAGATGTTGATAAAGGGGAAGCCTTTCTGTGTGAAAGGACAGGGGGTATAAAGGCACCCCCTGTACTTTCTGCTCAATGTGACTGTGAACCTAAAACTCCTCTAAAAATAAAGTTGATTACTCAGAAAAATTATGTTTTTAAATGTTTCAAATATAATTATGTTGTGTAGTTTCTAAATCATGAGACAAAGACATAATATGACAAAATATTGGAAAGAGTAAATGGGTAAAGGGGGCTGGAACGTGTTGCAATTGTTCAATGTGATGCTGAGCAAAGCAGACCACATGGGCAGACTGCTGGTTCACATCCAGAGACGCGTCTGAGCACATGGGGCACATGATGCCCGGGATCCAGGCTGGCTGAACCTGACAGTGGAGCACAGTGGCAAGACCCAGGTAGGAGTGCTCTATCTCTGTCTCTTCCTGCCTCTCTGTCTCTTCCTGCCTCTCTGTCTCTTCACATATAGAACAAGTAATAAACTGCAGATGGATATATAGATAATAAATGACACCACAAATAATAGTGAAAAGTGGAGCCAAACACTAATATTAGTTACAAATTGTATTAATTTATATCCACTTAGCATTAAATTTCACCATTCAAAAGAGGTCTGAGATACATTTGCATGTCCCATTTTACATGCGAAGACTCAATAATTATCAACGCTTTATTATTTATTTATTTATTTATTTATTTCAATTAATTCATTTTTTTGTAGAGGTTTTTACCTTAGGGCACATGCACTCACCAGAGAGATAGAAACTGTGAAAGGGAAAGCCAGAAATCACCCACCAGGGGAGAGATGGTCATACTGCAATCCCTTCTCCTCCATTCTCCTCTTCAGATCTTGGGCACGCTTGCACGTGTGCCTGGTGTGAGTTTCAAGTTTCCAGGTCTAGGACTCAAACCATGGTTGGCCATTTGTGAGTCTAGTGACATAACCACTACACCATCTGGTGGTTTCTATTTATTTATTTTTATATTTTTGCTATAGGACACATGAGCTCTCTTGGGAGACAGAAAGTGAGAAATCAACCACCAGGGGGAACGGCCACACTGCAATCCCTTCTCCATTCTCCTCTCGAGATTTTGGGCACACACACATGCCTGACGCCAGGTCAGGGACTCAAACCACAGTCAGCCATGTGGGAGTTCAGTGCCTTAACCCCTATGCCTCCTACTGGCCCCAATACCTACTCTTTAATTTGATGTAAACTAACTTAAATTATAATTTCACAAAAAATATTTCGGAACAAGAAAGCGATTCTAAGTTTATCTGATGAATACATGGTGAGAAACCAGACAATTGGTACAACACTAACACCATTGGGCCAACATCGGGAGGTTGCTAGTTCACTTCCTGAGGTCTTTCTTTACAGGCTGACACACGTATGTGTGTGTGTCATGATCCACACTGACTGAGGTTGGGATCATCATGGCTTAAAGACCCTGGAGCGCCTCTTTCTCTCTCTCTCTCTCTCTCGGGAGAAACAAATAAACTTTACTAAATAAATAAATAAATATACAATGAAAATCAATATTATAAAATAGTATTTAAAATAATTATGATGATTAGACATTAGATGAATTTGAAATGGCAAAAGGAAAAAGCACAGAAGTGAAAAACCATAGGGAGTGTAAGAATTGAGTGTGTAATGACAAGGTGACATTTAAACTATGTGGAAGATGGGCCAGCTGGTGGCATGAGGGCTAAGGCGGCCGGATCCTGTGTGGCTCACTACATAGTTCGAGTCTCAGACCTGGTGGCTTGAAAAATACACTGGGTGCATGTGCATGCCTTCCCAGAATCCCAAAAGGAGGGAGAAATGAAGGGGAGGCAATTGCAGCACATACATCCTTCATGGCGGATGCTCTCTCACGTTCCCTCTCGCTATGTCTTTCGCTATCAAGTACATTGACCCTCTGACAAATTTTAAAAATTAATCATTTATCTCTCTATCTATCTATATAGCTCTCTCTATATACATATATATGAAATAAGAAAAATTATTTATATGAAATATAAAATTAATTTTATTAAAGAACATTGCCCAGGTTGTGTGTACTCACCCAAGAAAGAGAGAGGGAGACAGAGAGAGAAAAGGAGAGAGGGAAAGGTGCCGTACACGGAAGTGTGGTCATGCTGCAATCCCTTCTCTATTTCTCCATTCCGTCAAGATTTGGGCATGCATGCACGTTCACCTGACATGTTTTCCAAGACACTGGGACCAGGATTTGAACTGTCATTGGTCACCTGCAGTCTGATTCCCTTAATCACTAGGTCACAGGGCCAGCCCCTAAAATGTAAAATTCTTACATGCTGTAACAACATAGAAAAAGCAAAAGACAACTGGTAAAAGTTTTATAATTATACTACATAAAGGTTAAAAATCCTTATAATATATAAAATACACGAAGAGACTTCAAAAGTTCATGGAAAAATAAAATCAGTAGGTTTATTTTGGTGCAAAAAAAAAAAAAAGCAGTTCGAAATCCATGAGCCAGTCAGGTGGCAAGGCAATTAAGATGGCTGGGTCCCACATGGCTGACTGGACTGTTCAACTTGCAGGCCCAGCGTGCCAGGTGCCTGTGCGTGTGTGCCCAAAATCCTAAGAGAATGGAAGAGAAGAGATTGTGGTGTGGCCACCCCCCCCGAGGGTGATCGCTCTCTCTCGCTCGCTCGCTCTCTCTTTCTCTCTCTCTCTCATGAGTACACATGCCCTATAGCAAAAAGAAAAAAAGGGGAAAAAAAGCTTTTTTGAAATCCATGCAGTCGTCTCAAAATACACATTTTTTCTAACCTACACTGTTTGAAGCAGTTAGTATTAGTAGATTGTGTGGTGTGCCCACACTCATTCCTTGATCCTATCCTAAGGTAACCCCCCCACCACCACCCTCTCTCTAGCCACACCGATGGATCCAGTGGCGAGGACCTGAGCCAAGGTCCCAAACCTCGAACACTCAGTGGTACTCATCAGGGAGTGAACCAAGCCAGGGCCCTCAAATCCTCTCCTGGAATGTCTCCAGTACCAACTAAGACAGAGATTGAGCTCCTCCCTGGAAAAACTGAGTAATGCTTGTACCAAGAACAGCTTTTTATGTTTCCAGACACCTGAAAAAAGCGAGTCTGAAAGTCTGGTGCAGATATGCAAAGAGAAGCAGAAACACACACATGCAAGCAAACACACACATCACTTAAACACAGCACATGCAACACACACAACATACAACACACACATGCAACACAGCAGACATACAGTCCTCACGTGTAGAAAATGCTCTCCTGGCATTTGAATAAGGCGAAGAGGTGTATGAAAATGCGCACATATAAGCAAGTTCACAAGTGGCACTGTGGAAATCCAAACTCAACTATATTTAACCCTGTAAGTTATTTGTTTTTAAAAACCAAGTCTTTCTTGTTTTACTAGGTTGTGTTTACTAGAGTAAAGAGTTTTTATTTTGGTCAAAAAGACTTTTGGAAAAAGTTCCTCTTCAAAAAATTGCACTTAATAAACTTCGCACTATTTTGAAGCAGTTCTTTAAAGTGTTTTTAATCCCTTGTTTGTTATATAGAACTGTCAGGACCAGCAGTTAGCGTAATGGCTATGTCACTGGACTTCCATGTAGTCGGCCACGGTTTGAGTCCTGGACCCAGTGGCAAACTCACACTGGGCATGTGTGTGTGTGTGCCCAATATCCCAAGAGGAGAATGGAGGAGGAGGGATTGCGGTGTGACCATCCCCCCTGGGGAGTGATTTGGCGCTTTCTGTCTCTCTGTCTTTCTCTGTCTTTCTGGCGAGCACACGTGCCCTATAGCAAAAGCCTCTCAAAAAAAAAAAAAAAACTGTCAATGCTAATTTTAAAGGTAACTGTGAGTTATTTTCCATTAACTATTTTTAAAATCTTAGACAGGGGGTTGAATCCTCATAATCTCTGATTAGGATGTACACATCAAATACTTTATACTGGGACCAGCAGTTAGCGTAATGGCTATGTCTCTGGACTCCTATGTAGTCAACCACAGTTCGAGTCCCGGACCAGGTGGCTTAAACTCATGCCAGGTGCATGTGTGTGCGTGCCCAAGATCCCAAGAGGAGAATGGAGGAGAAGGGATTGCGATGTGGCCATCCCCCATGGGGGGTGATTTCTCGTTTTCTGTCTGTCTCTGTCTTTCTGGTGAGCACACACGCCCTATAGCAAAAACCTCTCCAAAAAAGAAAAAAGATACTTTATACTGATAAGGCTTCTTTTCTGATGCATATCTACTGCCATTATTAATGATTAAAGATCTTTATCCCATAAAAATAGATATTATTTGCTTAAGAAAGTATAGAAATTTACTTCTCACTGTACAGATAGAGAAAAGCAATCATTTTGACATATACAGGTCTGAATGATTTACCACAGTACTGTGATTTTAAGTTTGCATTGATCAAATATATCTATATTTCTATATGAATTCATATATTATATATAGTTTTAATCATGATTAATCTTTTGCTTTTAATAAGTTGCAGTGGTCAATGTTTTTAACACATTTGCATCAAATAGACTAATTACTGTCATTATTGCAGATAGAAATATCCCATGTATTTCCTAGTTGTGGTGGCTTTGAAACATTACTCAGGACACAATCCCTGTGAAAAGCATGAAATGAATAGTCTGTCAAACAGTGTATATTTTTTCCCATAATGAAAATTTCCTCTACAATAACATCCATCTTCTAGTACCTGATGGGCATATAAAAGTCTAGCTTTCTACCATTGTTAGATGTTATTTATATTGAACTTGGGCCAGCCTCAGGTATCACAGAAACTGGGCAAAAGGCTATGAGTTCTACACACACTCACACACTCACACTCACACACACGTACAACTTTTATTATCGCAAAAAGTCCTAAAGAGGTGGATAAACTCATTAGGATTCTTTAGAAGAATGATTTTTATGGGAAGTATGGGTAAGTGTGACTATATATAGTTCAAGTGAGAGGCTGATAAAGATACCCTAATTTAATTTGGTCATTATTTATTTTTTAACTTTGCTTATTTCTTCCATGAGAGAGAAAGAGAAAGAGACAGACACAGAGAGGCAGTCACCTCTGACAAGGTCCTCACACTGCTGTCTGCTCCCGGTCTCAGCTGGCCCCGGTCACGGTCATGTACACACGTTTGCCTGATATGCTCAGGAACTCCCAGGATGTGAACCCAGGACCTTTCCCATGCTGGTCCAAGTCACGTCACTTCTCTGCCATTGCCTGGCCCTCTCCATCCTTTTGTTAAATATAATTTCTCATTTACATTTAATTTTGTACATCTCTACAGCACACAATATAGTTTTTCAAAGTATACATGTAGTACATGACAATCAAATCAAAAATATTACCATGTACGTCATTTTCATTGGGTGGCTTTGCCTTCTCACAATATAGTTTTTCAAATTCTCTGAGCTCAAGTATTTCTTCTCTGAGCTCGCCCGCCCTCTGTTGTCCACCTTCTTCCTTCCAGTCAGCACGTGTACGCTATGGAATATTACTCACCGTAAGGAACACTGAGACCTGTTATCTGATACAAAATGGATAAATATAGACGTAATGCTAAAGGAAATAAGGCAGATTATAGGAGACAAACACTGTATAGTCTAGCCATTCTTTTTTAAGGATCCAATTTCTGAGAAATGCATTGCAGCGTACTCAAGTGAAAGGTGCCGTGTGGTAATTTGTACAATACAGCTGCACTTTCATTGTCTTATCTGAACATCTTTATGGGGTGATTGCGTATGTTGATTTTGAATCATCCCATGAACAATAAATGAATAAATACATTCATAAACAAATAATAAGCCTATTTCAGTAACACTATTGCCTTTGATTCACCTATGCTGTATATACATTTCTCTGAAGCTGTGTTCATTCTCTAACTGGGGTATTGTAGTCACAATTTGAGATTGACATTGTTCTCTATGATATGATAGGTTTTTCTAGAGCTTCCTAGAACAATTGATTTTGCTTTCAGCATTATGAAGCTACTTGCAGTATTAACTCTTTCATTTGTGTGTAAGCCAGACATGAATAACTTAGATGAGTTTTTTAACCATCTTAATTCAGAATTGTGTTTGTAGTTGGTCTTTATAAGTTATTTATAGTTCGGTCCTGAGTGTATACATTTCAATTCATTCTGACATTAGAGATTTACTGTTCTATTTCACACGATGCTCGCAGTCTGGATGTATTACTCTAGCAGTCTGATTCATCTTTGTTTGTAGCTTAATGAATTTAAGTTTAAAGTAGTAGTAAACAGCGTATGTGCAGAATACAAACGATAACTGCGTAAGAAAGTTTGAAATAGCTTCCAGAGCATATCACAAAGTTTGTGAGAAATGTGCAGGGCTAAAACCCATTCTTTTTTGTAAGCTTATTTCTTCAGAGAGAGATGCACCTCCAACAGAGCCTTCACTCCATTATCCACACCAGTGTAACCAGTCCAAATCAGAGGGCCATGCATGTGTTCCTCGTATGTGTACAGTAAGGCATTGGGGTACGAATCAGGGACCTTCCCATATGGGACCAGCATTCCAGAGTATTTTGTTACTGCTGTGCCACTGGCTGGTCATAAAAATCCATTCTTATTTTAACCAAATATTCTATATATTGTGAGAAAAATATAAACATGTAAAAAGTAATGACATTTTTGGGACCAGCAGTTAGCATAATGGCTATGTCTCTGGACTCCCATGTAGTCGACTGCAGTTCGAGTCCTGGACCCAGAGGCTTAAACTCACACCGGGTGCATGTGCGTGCATGCCCAAGATCCCAAGAGGAGAATGGAGGAGAAGGGATTGTGGTGTGGCCATCCCCCCTGGGGGGTGATTTCTTGCTTTCTGTCTCTCTATCTCTCTCTGTCTGTCTGGCAAGCACATGCACCCTATAGCAAAAAAAAAAAAATACTCTCAAAAAAAGTAATGAAACTTTTATTCATCAAAATTATATAATTCATATTGCAAGAATGTGGTTTATGTTTATCTCTTTGCAGAATGTAGGGATGTTTCTGTGGAAGAAAGAAGTGTGTAGAATCGTAGAGAGTATGTATAATGCTGTAGGGTGGTTTTCTGACAAGAGGAAGAACTGGTACCATATAGATAATCTATTGTTCTAGCTATGTGGGAACACTGTTAGCTATGGTCTCCACCCTTGAGCTCTCTCCAATTCACCTGTGTTACTACGCACCCACGCTGGTGAGATGAGTAACTGTACACTGCATTCAGAGTGCATTAAGTAGAAAGCTCCTTTAGGGTAGACATACTGGGTTATTTGACTTTATACCTCTATTGTCTTACACAAATTCCAATACACAACAGATATTCCATATAGATATTTACATCCGATGTTTATTTATTTTCAGGAAAGGAACAGAAATCCTAAGCTTTCAGCAGTAGCATCTTAGCACCATCATCTACATGCTCTTCAATGCCGTGACCTTTCATCCTTGCTCGTCGAAGTGTGGCCTATGGATTTGCATTTTAATGAGACCTCCAGGTGACTGCTGTGCACATTAAAATTGAAGATGTGCTGTCCTACGTCATACGTGGCAGACCCTCTGCTAGTCACTACATTGACCAAGGTTGCATTAGAGCAGCTAAAGACTTGAACTCTGAGATCAGATGACAAGCTGAAACTTGCCTCTACTTCTCACCAAGTAGAAAAGTATCTACTTGAGGGCAAAACACATACATATATGGCTGATCCTTCGTTTTATTACATCTAAATTAGAGAAAAGGGGCAATTGTAGCAGAGTGAGCCAAGGACTTATGAAAAATGCATGCATTGCATAATTAAGAGAGTAAGAAGGGATTAAAAGGAAATCAAATCCTTGTTTTACTTGCCTCCTATCCATACCATTTTCGTGAAGGATGGAGACTCACCCTAGAGCTCTGAAGATAGCTGATCACACAACACCCACCACTGAACAGATAGGTGAGAGTGACCAGAGTTTATTAGTCACATGTCCTCACAGACCAGGAGAGGATGACACTGAAGACTCTAAAAGTTATAGAGGAATTGCACTGGGGAACAGAGAATAAGCCGAGGCTATGGGAAGCGGGCTTTGCAATAACCAGAGGGTGGTTCCAGAGGGTAGAACTGCTTGACAAACTTGAACCATTTTGCTGTCTGGCAGGGAGCTGAAAGCCATTAGGTTGAAGACTGAGTGAGGTACAGCTGGTCTGGCAGCACATGCAATCTTAGGTCTCAAATGCGATTGGTCCCTGATGTTTTGACATCAAGCATTTTTATAGTGACTGATAACTGGAGAGGCTGAGAGAGAGATGGTTGTTGCAATATCATAATGAGTATTTGAGGGCATAAGAAAGGAGTAGGAAGGTTACAATTATATAATTATGAGCAATAATATTTGGAAGCCTGTATAATGTTACTGTCTCCATTTATTCAGTAGGAGGCATGAAAAAAAAATGAGGCTTCTGGCATGATAGGAATGATTTTAAATATCTATTTAATGTTATGTATTTTCTGTACATTGGTTTGCATTTCCCATCCTTCACCAAACACATCTATAATAGTCAAAGAATGAAAAGCAGCAGTATATTTGATGACAGTAATCCACTCATCAAGTCTACAAACTGCCATGCTGTTCACTCAGTAGATCTCAAAGGTACTTGAGAAGTGGTGACCTCCTCAAACACATGGCATCTGACAAATGACTGAGTACCAAATGAGGTCATTCCTTCTTGCAGAAGAGGCATGCCAACAGGTCCAAGTTTAGCTCTGTTCTCTAAGCAGGAGTCCTCAGTTCCTGGGTCATGGATTGATCCCTGGGCCATGGATGGGTGTTGATCCATGACCTGTTAAGAACTCAGCCACACAATAGAAGGTGAGTGACTGACGTGTGAGCAAAGCTTCATCTGTATTTACAGCCACTCCCCATCATTCACATTATGGCCTGAGCTCTGCCTACTATCAGATCAGCAGCAGTATTAGATTCTCATAGGAGCACGAACCCTGCTTTGAACTGTGTGTGCATGGGACCTAGGTTTGCGTTCCTTATGAGAATCGAATGCCTGATGATCTGAGGTGGGACTGAAGTGGTGATGCCAGCACTGGGAGCTGTTGCAAACACTGATTAGCATTAGCAGAGGGTTTGACTGCACAGAGACCTTAATAAATCAATTGCTTGCCGACCCATATCAAAACCCTATCAATGAGTGGCAAGTGACAATCAAGCTGCATCTGGTGGCAGCCTTTAGAGTGGCAGGAGAGTTGATGTAATTCAATTGTACAGCTGCATCTGATGGCAGGCTTCATGTCAGAGTCTAACACTTACTTTAGTATGCCAGTAGCCCTCCCATTATTTTATTTATCCCCAACTTTCGTGCCTCTTCCCCACACTGTACACTTGTCTCAGTCACAGTTTTGGAAATCCAACAAGCTATCTCTAGTCAAAATGAGTTAAAAAAGAAACATTTAGTTGCAGAAAAACAAGCTCTGGACTCTCATTGACTGCATTATTATGAATTGTATAATTTTTTTCATTATACATTACAATGCAATAATAGTAGACATAAAATGTACAATAAATGTAATGTGCTTGAATAATCCTGAAACTATCCTCTAACCTGCAAATATGTAGAAAAATTATCTTCCATGAAACCAATCCCTGGTTCCAAAAAGGTTAGGGACCACTGCTGTAGAGGAGGCCTCTGTAGCCATGCTGAGCTGCTAGGGTACTACTGCAAACATGGCAATCATGATAGCAAGTGAGTGTGCAGGTCATAGCTCAGAGTCTGAGAGATCTTTGATTTCCATCAGAATCCACTATGTGTCCAGCGACTGCTACTGATGGTGGAGCCAGTGTGAAAGGCAGTTTCTTACATTGGAAGTTCATGGACAACTGACAGCCTACGATTATGGTACAGAGACTTTAACATGCATGAGAAGAGATTACTAAAGCTTCCACAGTGAATGGGGTCAGCTGAGGATGTAATGGTTACATTCCTGGACTCTCACGTAGTTGACCATGGTTTAAGTCCTGGACCCAGTGGTTTAAAACTCACGCTGGGTGTTTGTTCATACATGTCCAAAATTCTGAGAGAAGAATGTAGGATAAGGGATTTTGGGGTGACCATCCTCCCAGGGGTAATTTCTTACCTTCTGTCTTTCTCTGTTTCTCTGGTGAGTGCACGCATCAAAGAGCAAAAATCTCTCTCTTAAAAAAAAGGCTTCCACAGTGAAAATATACCTGGGTACATGTGGATGTATCCCAAAAGTCCTCACAGAATGAAGAAATGAAGAAGGAATTGTGGCATGACCGTGTCCCATTGAGAGGTGCTTTCTCTCTCTCCTACTCTTTTTCTCTTTGTCTCTCCATGGTGAATGTATATGCCTTCTGGCACTATTTTAAAAAAATCTTATCTATAGTAGAATCTCTGAAGACACTGATGGGAGTACCTGTGAGTTTAAATTTGGGCGGATTGTAGATCGAGACTTGTTGCAAGATGCTGGGTTCTAGGTGAGTCAGTTTGCAAGTAACAGCATCAGCAAGACTGAGTGAAATTCTATCAATTTGCCTCCAGAACCAAAAAAAGAGAACTAAAAGATCTTGACTTTAATTAAAATTGTGGGTGCTGGAAGTATCAATAACCATTTCTTGACAGTGTCACGGATAGAGTAGTTAACAATTCTTGACTTCACCAAGAATTTTCAGGAGTTTAGCTAGGGGGGCAGGGCCTTGTACTCTGTTGGAGAAAGGCCCATCCTCTTTATCCAAGGTCCTTTGTATCTGGGTTCTTTAGGAAATTTCTGAAATGAGTTTCCTTACAGAAGGAGGTCATCCATAAACTGTCATACTGTGCTCCTGGAGGGACGCCAGTACAGTTCCGATCCAGTCAGCAAAAACTGTGTGCATGACACGCCTGAGTGCCCGATCACTTCAGAAGCAAAGGTTAACTGGTTTAGGTGCTGTTGAAAGGGGTACTGAACTGAACATAGGTGTAACCCCAAGGATTCGGGTCTTTGTTGGAGCAGAACCCTAGGCAGCAGGGTGGTGTGGCAGAAAGGGCCTAGAGCTCAGAGGTCAGTGGGTCAAAACTGTCCTCTGTCACAGCCCCATCAATTTTGTAACGAGGAATTTCTTCATCTCCTTTCTCCTTTGCATCTCTAGCCATGTAGTTGTGATTTGCTGTTTACATCTACACATGAGATGATATAAAACATCCTTGGGGCTATTTAAAGATGTTTTAGCAGAGTTAGAAAGTAGCTTACTTTCTTTTGATAGGTAAAGACCAATCCAATATGTTGGTTAAAATCTTCATTCACAGTCTCGATGGGAAGAGCATTATGAGAATTTGGCCTCAACAATTCTCTATGGTAGGCAACGATCCCCAGGGTTGCAGGTGTATCCACAGCATCTTGTATTCAAGTACTCTAAACAATTCCCCTTGTATTTGTAAGTACACTGAGAGGGGCAGTGCTTAAGTGGGTAGAAAACACTGCCTGGAGTCGCTGTGTTGGTCCAAATTCCTTTTGGATATTTTAGAGAGTTTCCAATTCTCCTAAAGTCTAGCAAGTCATTAAAAAAATAAATAAATAAAGTCCAGTTTACAAGAGTGTGGTAAAATCACATATCTTGTAGGTTGGCAAGTTTCAGTGGAAAGGCTAGCGATTTCAAACCGGTCATCTCAAGTCATTTCCCACTTTAGTCAAGAAACTTAAAAGCCTAAAAGAAATTCAACAATTTACTAACCTTAACTGGTAACAAATTTCTAAGGACAAACAGGGGTTCCACCAATGTTTATTAGTTCACTGTAACGAAACGCGGCATCTTCAAGTGATGTGCCGGTCAGGACAGGAGACAAGTTAGAACATTTGTAAATAATAGTTGACTTCTTCTGTACCACATCCTGATGATTTTTCAACTAATAATCTGTATACAACAGGTTTGATGAGATATTTTAATATTCCCCAGCCATCTTTGAAATTGTGTATCTTATACTAACAGAACATCTTCATTTGGGCTAGTAACATTTCAGGTGACTATTGGCTACTCTATTAGATAGTGTGGCTCTGGATTTTACTACTATAGAGGGGAAGAAGAGGACATCGAGGGTAGAAGAGAAAGGGAAGAAGAGAGCAGTTACAGTACTAGAGCCAAATGTATTTCTCATGCCCATATCCTGGGGGCCAGCCAGTGGCATGGTGGTTAAAGCAGCTGGATCCCACATACTCGAGTGCAGTTTGAGTCTAGGACTCTGTGGCTTGAAAAACCCACCAGCTGCATGTGCTTGCATACCTCAAAATCCCAACTGGAGAATGGAGGAGAAGAGATTAAACATGGTCATCCTCTCTGGGGAGGGGAGTGTTTTTTCACTCTCTTGCTCACATTCATCCTCTGTCTGGTAAAGTGCACATGCCTTATAGCAGATGAAAATAAAAATTATTGCCCATATCATTACAATTATTTTTAATTTCCTTTGTAGACTAGACTGATCAAATCTTTTTTATTATTTATTATTATTTTCACATTCAAACGTTATACATCATTTAGTCTGTGAAGAGATTTTTACCCAACATGATATACACCATATCTATTCTAAAAGGACTCAGGAGACAGAGCGGAAATAAACGCAGAATGGAAGAAGAGCTTTGAGCTGCCCTAAAGAGGCAACATATTATACTAAATAAAATTAGATTATAAAATACATTCACAACCCTCTAGGAGTTCACAATCTGAGGCTGTTTTAGTTAGTTTACAAGGTATTTAAAAACTCAAACTACAGGGACCAGCAGGTAGCATAGTGGATTAAGGCACCAGACTCCCACATGGCCAATCACAGTTTGTGTCCTGGACCTGTTGACTTGAAAATCACATCAATCATGTGTGCATACATGCCCAAAACCCCAGAAGGAGAATGAAGAAGGAAGGATTGTAGCATGGCTATACCCCTTGGGAGTGATTTCCCACTTTCCCTCCCTCTCTGTCTCTCTCTTTCCAGTGAGAGCATGCATCCTATGGCAAAAACCTTTAAAAAAATTCAAACGTAAGTAACAGGAATTAACACTCATAAGCCCAAAGATAAAAAATAAACAAACAATGATAGCTTAATACCTACTAAGTTTTAGCAAAATTATAAAGCGTGAATGTACAAATGCATCATAAAAAAATAATGACAAGTTTTGCAAATTTAAGTGCATGTTAAACAGAAATTGATTAAAAGAAAATTTTCACCTAGTAGAAGCCTCTTGGGATCTTTTCACCATGCAAAATTCAATCTCTATATTACATTGTCTTGTTTCAATGAAATGTGATGTATATTTTACCTTGACAGTTCAACACTAACTTAACAAATTGAGCTGACTTTACTGATGCATCTCTGTAGTTTTCACCAAATAGCAGTACATTTAAATTCCCCAAAGCAAATACAACTTGGAGCAATGCCAAAAGTTAAAAAAGAATAATAACTTTACAAAAAGTTTCCTTCTGTTTAAAATGTTTTCCTAGGTACTGATGAAATTTTTTAAATGGAAAATCATAAGCTTATAAACATAGGGTAGAGATCCGGTTTGCAGAGTTTAGACACAAATAGCAACAGAATTCCCAAATGACCAATTAGAAGAGAGAGTGCTGATTGAATCCTTGAGGATAATTGAGTATTTCCAGGCTAGGCTCCTGAGAAATTGTTGTTGTAAAAACACTTCTTAAACTCCATATGTTGTAATAGAATACCAGAGACAGGGTAATTTATAGGAGAAAAATGTATTGTTCATAGTTCTTGCATCATAGAAGTTCTGTTTCAAGATGAGAGAGAGAGAGAGAGAGAGAGAGCAAGAGCACCAGCGAGAGAGAGAGAGAACAAGAATGGGTTGTGATGGTTAGTCTGGGGTGTCACCTTGACTGGACTAAGGAACATCTAGAACCCTGAGAAAGCGTTACTCTGGGTTTGTCCGTAGGAATGCCAGCAGGAGATATCAATGTGCAAGTCTGAGTCTGAGCATGGCAAGTGTAGAAGATCTGCCCTCAGTATAGACTGACGCAATCCAATCAACAAAGTGTCTGGAGAGAACAAACATAGAAGAGAGATTATTTCTTTGAGAAAGAGAAAGGTAGACTTCTATTGGCTTGAACATCAGAACTCAAGGCTTACGTGCCTTTGGACTCCCAGATTTACAACACCTCCCACCTCCCCTCTGCGTTCTTAGACTTACAGGGTGTGATTGTGAGTTACATTGTTGGCTCACCAGCCTCTGAAGCCATGGGATTTGGACTGAACCACACAGAATCTACAGTTTACACATGGCCTGTTGTAGGACTTCTCAGCTGCCATTATAGTGTGCGCTGATTGCCCCAGTAAATCCTCTCATTTTTCTATACATAACCTATTGGCTCTGTCTCCCTAGGAAACCCTAATGTAGGGGTCAAACTCACTACTAATTGACATTAATATATACAGAGCACTCATGATATAACTACCTCTTAAAGGTCTCACATCTCAGCAGTGTTGCATTCGGGATTTTTTAACACATGACTTTTATTATTATTTTTTAAACCTTTATTTAGTTTTGATTTAGTTATTTTTTTGAAAAAATTGTTATAGGGGACATGCACTCCCCAACAAGAGACAGAGAAAGAGAGTCAGAGAGAGAGAAAGAGAGAAAGCAACCCACCAGTTCCAAAATTTGAACCATGATGTGGAAGTCCTGCACTTTAACCACCATGCCACCTGCTGGTGAACACGTGAACTTCAGAAGACATTCATACCATAGAAAGCACCAAATGATGGAAAATGCTGTTGTCACCTGAAAGAATAATAGAAAGTTCTGAATACAGAGCATGTATATAAATAGCTGCTATAAAATATTTGACAAAAAACACTACCTTTTACACTTCACAGAGTCATTTACGTAGTCACCAGATCATAACGAGAGTGAAGTTTTTTGATCTTTCCAAAACTTCTCCTGAAAACGAATCTATAAATGATAGATAGATAGATAGACATGATAGATCTTTAAAATAAGCAATCAAATCAGCACAAATGAGCTCTTTAGTCAGCATAAATGATGGAAATTCCCCAAATGCCCCAGAGCAGTGGCGCCGTAGCTGACAGCACCAACGTCGGCAGAGTGCAAGGTCCGATGGTTGATGGTGGAAGAGGGAAGTAAAGAGTAAAGGACACTTTACTGGCTTGCCCTGTAAAACCCAGGAGAAAAAATGCCAATGAAGTTCTCCTTTGAAAGAGAGGACCCTTCCCTGACTCTGAGAATGACCAGCAAAATGGAAAAACGCACTTCCCAATTTGCCAATGAGTGCGGAAATGCACACACATTTCTGAGAATTATGCTGTCAAGTTTAACTGAGAATCTCAGAAATATCAAGTAAATACTACCTTGGGAAGAAGAAAGCTTCACCCCTAAAGAAAGCTACTTGGAATCAAAACCCACCTGAATAGGACAGAGCACTGCATGTAAGACAGCTAGAGTATTAGAATAATGGTTGGAGAAAGCAATGCCTGTAAATTACTCACCCTGAGGGTTCTTCTTTGAAGGACAGGATCCGGAAAGCTACAGAGTAGACAGGGAAAATTGTCATCAACCAGACTTACCCTGAAGAGATTGAGAAGGGTTGTATCTTCAAAAAGTTTGGATCTTCAAAAAATTGGTGAAAGTACATATTTTTCAAACCACACATGAATTAAAAAAAAATTGCACCAAAATAAACTTCTACTTTAATTCCATTTTCCCATAAACCTTTCAAATTTTCCTTATATAGAAAGGGAAATAATTCATGATCACAAGAGGGGAAGGAAAGCTGCAAAGCTAAGAAAATTACATACTATTCCCCACTCCTACACACAACCATTTATAGAACCTTCCTCCAAATAGTCAATGAAAGACCATCTCATTATACCATGGGGAGGAGGGAACATGAATATCTTCTGACATGATACAAACTCAATGTTAGGAAAAAAAAGAAAAAAAATAAACAAGATAAAACTTCCCATATGGAAGGGGAAATTGTTTCCCCTCACCCAGACAAAACGATGATATCAAAGCAGATGAGTCGTCCTAATACTAAAACATAGACTAATTTAAGACACTGTCCGAAGCTTGGAAATAATAAGATAACTAGAAATACATAAGCTCAAGAATGAAATGATTAGACAAAGGAACATAATGAGAACTGACAGATCTTAGGAGATAATTAAAATAGAATCAAATTGATAAAGACAAAATTTTCAAAAGTGTGAGCAGGAATAAATGTCATAGAAAACAGTAGAAGTAAAAGATAAAGATGAAAAAATAAAGATCATATATTTTGGGGGCCAGCAGGTGATGTGGTGGTTAAGGTGCTGGACTCTCACAGGGCCAACCATGGTTCAAGTCTTGGGCCTGGCAGCTTGCTCTTTCACTTTTTCTCTCTCTCTCTTTCCTTCTCTCATCAAATTTAAAAAGAATAATAATAACAAATAAATATTTTTAAAAAGTTAATATATTTGGAGTGCCAAAAGGAAAGCCAAAAAAAGGAACAGAAAAAAACACAGGAAACACTGTTCTGAAATGATAGAAGTCTTAAAACTATGCATAAGTACACCAAGTACTTTAAAAAAATTGATCCAAAACAATCATGATGTGTATCCTAATGTAACTATGGAATTTTCAAGTTAAGAAAAGAAGAATGCTTTGAGAGTTCAGCCCTGCTCCCCTCACAGAAAAAAACTCTGCATTGATTATAGGAGACAGAATATCAAGTTGACATGAGGTTTTTGACAGCATTATATTCCACATAAAAAACTTTTCTTGAGGTTCTATCATAAAGAAAAAGGTTAAGATCATGTAAGAATTCAGGGAATACTATATTCATCAACCCATTCTGAGAAATAAATCTGTTTAACCAAATGCCTCAATTATTTCATAAATCATGAAATAATTACAAATATATTCAAGCACAAAGGTCAGCTATAAAAACTAATTTATTTAAGTACAGAACTAATACTAAGAAACAGATACATAAGAGTGAAAAAGAAAAAACAATGATAAATAAAACTAATCATTCTTAAAAAAAAAAAAGATACCTGCAACTCAACAACAAAAAAAGACTATCAACCCAATTTAAAAATGAGCAAAGAACTCAGACATTTCTTCAAAGATACACAAATAGATGTTCAACATTGTTAGCCCTTAAGAAAATGCAAATCAAACCATGATAAGACACCACATCAGTTTCACATAGGCTAGGATGACTCTAATAAAACAAAAATAACAAACGTTGATGAAGCTACAGAGAAGTCAAACCTTCCCACACTGGCAGTAAGAATATAAAATGGTGCAACTATTGTGGAAAATGGCTTCATTTTGTTCCTTCGTTGAAGATTGCTTTGGCTATTGAGAGTCTTTTGTGGTTCCCTAAGAATTTTAGAATGGTTTTTTTCTATTTCTGTGCATAATGCCATGGGTATTTTCGTGGACAGTTTAAGAAGTTTCTTGTTTTGTTAAGGTTGTTTTCTCTAAATTCTATTTATGTAGCTATGGCACAAAAACTAGTTTACTGTGAGCTGGCAAAAAAAATATATATATATATTATTGCCCCTCCTCCTTTTACTTGCATGTATGTGTGCATGCACAAACATATGAGTGTAAAATGGTGATGAGATTTTTTAAATATACTTTGCTGAAATGCACTTTTAAATACTCAGATGCACATGACTTAAGTAGTCAGCTGAAATTCTGATTTTTAAAACAGTCCTTAAAATGATTCCTAGAATCAATCAGATTTAAGAACCTCCATTCCAAGTTCTTAGAACTATTTAATAAACTGAAAGAATCTAACCATTGGGCTTGTGTTGCTCAATTTGTGCTCCATAAAACTCCTACAGCACAATCATCTAATGTCTTTTTATTCTTTTTGTGTTATTTTCTGGTTTAATTACTAGAGCAGACCTACCTGGTGGTGATTCTTGGAAATCGGTCTTTTTTATTTAGAGGTATTTGCCCTAGGGTATGTGTACTCACCAGAGAGAAAAAGAGACAGAGACAGTGAGAGGGAAAATGAGAAATCACCCCTGGGGGATGGCCACACCACAATCCCTTCTTCTCCATTCTCTTCCCAGGATCTTGGGCATATGCATACCTGGAATGATTTTCAAGCCACTAGTTCCAGGATTCAAACCACGGTCCACCATGTAGGAGTTCTGCCATTTAACCATTATGTTATCTGTTAGCCCAGGAAATCTGTCTTTTAATAAGCTGCTGCTGCTTCTTCTTCTTCTTCTTCTTCTTCTTCTTCTTCTTCTTCTTCTTCTTTTTTAATAAGCTTCTTAAGTGAGTCTTAGGTCTCCAAGACCCACTGCTGTATTTAAATTCCAGGCTTACTTCAATCCTGAGATTATATCATCCCTTCCTGAAGACTACAGGGGACATGGGTCAAAGCCAAGCACACTGAACAGCGCTGCATTGTGGTGCTTTCAAGGCTGAGGAAAGGCACTGGAGCCTTTTGCTTATTTAGCATGACCTCTAGGCTATTTCCATGGGACTCTCCATTTAGATGATGGCCTTTCTTTAGTGTCTAAGTATTTTGGAATTCTTTTCTCATTTGCTGATTTATTTTAAAAGAGTGTGGATTCCTTCTCTAGTCTTACATCAAAATGAGAAGCCAAGCAAATTTCAAGATCAGGTACAAAGAAAGGAAAGCCCCCCCTTAGCCATCTGTTTAAACAAAAGGATTTCTTGTTGCTGAACAGAACTCAGAAGAGCTGGGCATCTACAGAGGGAGAGGTTCTTACAACAGTAAGTGTTAAGGGGCATGCATTGACTTCTCTACATAAATAGCACTAACCCACTCCCACTTCCTTTTTTTTTTTTTAGAGAGAGAAATTTTTGCTATAGGGCATGTACGTTTGCCAGAGAGACAGAAAATGAGAACTCACCCTCCAGGAGGAATGGCCAAACTGCACTCCCTTCTCCTTCATTATCCTCTCTAGATTTTGGGCATGCATACACATGTACCAGGGTGAGTTTGAAGTCACTGGGTCCAGGACTCAAACTGCAGTCCACTGTGTGTGAGTCCAGCAATGTAACCATTGCGCCATCTGCTGGTGTCCCCACTTACTTCTAATCGCTTCCTCTTACTTATTGATAACACTTATAATCACTGTATAGAGTATATAATTTTGTACTTGTATCATCTATTTCCTTTCCAACTATAATCAACTAGAATTTAAATTCTACCCAGGTTGGGGAGTAGTTTTGTGTTTGTTTTCATTTTGTTTGCCTACTATATTCCTAGTGGGGAAGGCCTCCAATAAATATATATTGAGAAAATACATTCACTTTCATATCTTTTCTATGTTTATCTCTTCTGGAGCTCTAACTGAGAATGATAGGTAAGGATGAGAATAGCTATTGAATATGATCACAAAAATTGACTTTGGAAGGAGAAAATATGAAAGCATTATAGCCGATATTAGCACTAAGTTAAGAGTTAAACATGAAGGATTAGATTCAATAAAGATTTCTTTAAAATATTTTTCAACCACTCGAATGTTGAGCAAGAAGCAAAACTTCAGCAGGCTTGTATTTATCTTAAGAAACCAATGTGGACACATATCTGCTTTTATTTGTGATTTTATATGTGTGTATTAAATCAAGAACTGGTCTGTTTACAGAGAGTTTCAAAATTGGCTCTATTTCCATTGCTTTAGAATGAATGGTTGAGTTTCAGTTTCGTACAATCACCTAAAGTAATAGATGTTTAATGTGAAGGGACTAGACTACTGTCGTAGTCTAGTGAAATACTGAAAAAATTAGTGCTTGACAGTTTAAGTTCACTGTTGCTGACAACACTAGCTACTTAGATTAGGATCTACTCTTACACCGAAAATACTATTTGAAGCCAGGTTAACTGCCAAGAAAGTAAAACTATTGTGTTATTTAAGAAACAATAAATCAAATTTGTTTTTCTTTTCTGAGAAAGAGGGGAGAAAGATTGAATTAGTGGTCTATTCCACTACAGGTAAATGCAAGTAGATTTTCTCACTTATACATGTTTCATATACAATGAGGAGAATGTATGGCACTTGAATTCTACAGTTACTGTCAGCCATTTTCTAAACTGACTGGGATATTGGTCCCATGATCTCTTTGAGTTTCTCATCCAACATCTTACTGACATTTTTATCTTTTCTCTAATTCCAGAAACAGAATCCCTCTTTAGTGATGTTGTTTTTTCATTTTGTTTTGTTTTGTTGTTGTTGTTTTCCCTATATCTTAGATAGGTCAAGGTCATTTTTCACTTTTAGTGTCCTCAGCCAAGAGAACAAGAATCTTCGTAGCAAATGGATATGCAGCCACTGAATCTGAGACTTGGATTCCTGAGGAGACATGATGTGCAATAGGGCCCGCCATGCAGGTTAGAGAACGAACTTCACAAGCAAGCCGCCCCTGCAGCTGTGATTTATTCCAAGTACACAACCAGTAGGACGAAAGGCCAACAAAAACGTTTTCCAATGATGAGAGATGTCCCTGATGAGAAGCTTGCCTGTTGAAGTGGTAAGCTTTATCAAGAGACACCGGAGGTCGACACTGGTGACCAAGTCTCAGCGTTCTCACTCCCTACCGTCCATCTAGTTCGACCTTCAAACCACACCACCCTCTCACCGTTGTGAGCATCCCTCCTGCCCCCTCTCCTCGTCTCACTAACATTGCCTCACTTGGCTTGCTGAGGCCTTTTGGCCACTGTTCCTGCTTTCACCATAAATGCCTTCAGGCCTACTTTCTTTTCTTTTTTCTTAAAAATATTTATTTAATTTCAGCTATTTTAAATTGAAATTATGTTATTTACTATTATTTTTTAAAGTTTGCTATACAGCATGTGTGCTCAACAGAGAGAGACACAGGGGGTGGGGGAGGTGACAAAGAAAGCCACCAGGTCCGGGACTTGAACTGTGGCTGGTCATGTAGAAGTCCAGCATCTTAACTGCCACACCACCTGCTGGCCCCGTCAAATCTGCTTTCAACAAAGCTTTCTAAGATGTAAGTAAATTTACAACACTGGAAGCCAGAAGCCTAGCATAGTCTCCTTTTCTCCTCCATACACCGCCTCCCTCTCTAATCTTCTTTGCCCAATGGAGCACGGTCCCCATTGTGCCTCCACTCTCAGCAAGGGGTTTTTGTTTTTGTCCCTGCTCCTCAAACATGCCAGGGCAGGCTCCCACTGTAGGACCTTTGTGGTAGCAGCTGCTTCAGCCCAGAATTCTCCTCACTTGTTACACACGTGGCTAATTTCTCCACCAACTATTGGCGTTTGTTTACATGTTACCAACTCACGAGGCCTATCCTGGTTACCCTAGTTAATGCTGCATCTGCCCATCTGTACCCTTTCACCTTGCTCTAGTTATTTTTTTTTATAGCACTTTTCACTTTCTAACGTATTATATAATAGATCTATTTCTGTAGATTACTGCATTTTATCTTTCTTCCATAAATAAGACTATATGTTACATTAGGCCAGGGATTTTTGTTGAAACACATTTGAAGAAGCTCTATAGTTATGCTTAACATATTCTACAAACCTCAGAGATCTTGGTTTCCAGGCACACAGATTCTAATATTATTTTATGTAAGCCTTTATGGTTTTGATTTACATTCATATATATATATACACACACACACACATACATACATATGTATGTATACACACATACATATATAAGTGTATATATATATATATAAAGCAATTAAATCTAATTTACTAGAAAGATCTTGATGCAGTTGCTTTTAGTTCCTTTGCATGCTTTTCTGTTTTTCTTCCTCATTGGAGTTATCTTCATTTGTTCTGTCACCATTATACCTTTGAATAGTTTCTCATCCCTCTTTAACTGACAGCTTGTGGGATTCTCACTTTCTGAAGACAACTTTCTGGTCTAAGTTATAAGTCTAAGCACATCCTTTCTCACTTTGCAAATTCCAATGACTCCCAAAGTATTTACCACTCATCCTTTGAAAAGAAGGTCTTCTTTTTATCTAAAATTTTCTGTGTAAGAGAAATGCCCCTCATTGTTTCCACTAACCTCCAAATGAAAGCCAACAGCCCCCATGTGTACAGCTGCAGCAGAGTAAGATTCCTAGGAAGCATCAGAATATCTTAGGTTAACAGTAAGCACACTATTTTTCCCTTTCTTATGAAAAATCTTAGAAAAGAATGCAACAATTTTGGACCAGCAGTTGGAGGTAATGGCTATATTGCTGGACTCTCATGTAGTTGACCACAGTTCGAGTCCCAGACCCAGTGGCTTAAACTCATGCTGGGCACATATGTGTGCATTCCCAAGATCCCGAGAGGAGAATGGAGGAGAAGAGATTGTGGTGTGGCCATCCTACCTGGGTGGTGATTTCTTTCTTTCTGTCTCTCTGTCTCTCTCTGTCTTTGTGGTGAGCACATGTGCCCTATAGCAAAAATCTCTCCAAAAAAGAAAAAGAAGGAAAGAATGCAACACTTCTACTCATCTGGCTAGACAATCGCACAGCAACGCCATTGTGGTTTCTCTCATTACGGTCCCTGGGAGGCAAATTGTCCACAGGATTCTACATATATCTGTACCTGCCGCCCCATGTTCCTTTTATGTCAGATTCTTTCAAAAAATTATCATATCAGGGCCAGCAGGAGGCATGGCTGTTGAGGGCACTAGACTCCTACAGGGCTGACCCAGACCTGGTGGCTTGGTTTTTCGCTTTCTCTCTCTCTCTTTTTCGCTTTCTCTCTCTCTCTCTCTTTCTCCCTCTCTGGTCAAATTTAAATAAATAAAGAAAATTAAATTAAATAATTGTTTTTTAAAGTTTTTTAAACAATTATTTTTATTTAACTTTATTTATTTACTTATTTTAATTTGACCAGAGAGGGACAGAGCAAGAGAGAGAGCAAGAGTAAGTGAGAAAGAGAGAAAGTGAGAAGAAATCAGCTGGTCCTGGACTTGAACCACAGTCAGCCATGGGAGTCCAGTGCCCCTAACTACCACGCCACCTGCCAAACCCATAAATAAGATAATTCTTCTAAAAAAAGGATTATATTCAGCTGCTGCCAAGTCATCATCATGACCATCACTTCAATGTGTATTAGTGTTACCAAATATATCATGTTCACTTCCTTTTGTTAAAATTTAGCACTTCTTCGCATACCCTGGAAACTCAGTTCTCTGCAATGGATCCTGAAAATCACCGAGTACTTTCCTACCAATTGTTCTCCTTTCTATAAAGCAGACGTAAGTTTATAAAAAGTGGATTTCACAGTGGGTATCTCCAACTCCAGCCATCATTTTATAAATAATCAAAATTCATATCCACATAGCCAAATTCTGTCACTTGATATCATCTATGTAGACATTTGTTTAATTCCAATCTCCTCGTTACCATTTCACTGTTAAAAAGAAACGACAATAAATTAAAATATTAGTATTTTCTCAGCTCCTTCAGTACTCATTTGAAAACATCGAAAATGTGAAGGAAAGTTGCCAAAGAAGAAAAATAAGTACCATATAAATTCATTCAACAATGGAAAGAAGTAAATAGAATATTGTCAGTAATTACTCAAAAATGTACTATTATGAAAAAATAAATGCAGCAGTTGTGCTAATGGAGTTAGAGTCCTAAAAACCTTTTCAAGATTTGCATACTACTTAGAATAAACCATGGTGAAACGATCAAACATAAGAAAAAAACTAATTCTGGAAAGTGGGGAGGAATGCAATATTTAAATGACGTTGTCTTAAACAAAAACGAAGCGAAGAAAATGCTCCATAAAAGTGCCCTGTTAGAATGCACTTCAGTTTCTCCCTTGTTGAAGAGTAAATGATGCAATGATTCATCTTCACAGTATTATCTACCTGCACTCACCACAAATTCCAAAGATTTCTCTATTTTCAAAAATAGAAGTGGGGAGGAATGCAATATTTAAATGACGTTGTCTTAAACAAAAACGAAGCGAAGAAAATGCTCCATAAAAGTGCCCTGTTAGAATGCACTTCAGTTTCTCCCTTGTTGAAGAGTAAATGATGCAATGATTCATCTTCACAGTATTATCTACCTGCACTCACCACAAATTCCAAAGATTTCTCTATTTTCAAAAATAGAATTTCGAGGGAACCAGCAGTTAGCGTAATGGCTATGTCGCTGGACTCCCACGTAGCCGACCGCGGTTCGTGTCCCGGACCCAGTGGCTTAAAACTCACGCCGGGCACGTGTGCGTGCGTGCCCAAGATCCCGAGAGGAGAATGGAGGAGAAGGGATTGCGGCGTGACCATCCCCCCTGGGGGGTGATTTCTCGCTTTCTTAAAAAAAATAGAATTTCGAGTACATTGTTTATTTTATCCCATTGAGAACTTAGCAAGCTATGCCTATGTTAGACATTTCATTCTGCTTTGTTGCATTGGATATATGAGTTTAATGAACTTGATAATAAGTGGAACAGTTAAATATCTGGAAAGAATCAAAGACAATTTGGTCTTGAGAGTTATATGTGGTGGGAATGAGGGGGAGAAGAGTCATGTGTGCCCTTGAAAAACTACTCTAAATAGCATACACTATTTAATTTTTGAGCAAGTTAGAGACCAATATACTTCAAAAGTCTCTCAATCTCTCTGTCTGCTACAAACTTTGAGATTTGAAAGCACACACGAACTAGAATCCTTTGGCTACCAAATATATTAGAAACTCACAAACATGATTAGACGTGGTGGTTTTATGTGTTCTATCTACCAGTGACATCATGATGGTTGAAAATGTTCTGGCAAGAAAAGTCAAAATTTCCTTTCATGAAGGTATTCACAGACAAATCACATGTACTGAATGTCACTTAATCCATACAACGATTGGAACATAATCCAGACCAAAAGTAGAAAGAAAAAAATCCTCAACTGCCAAGCTTATTATAACAAGACATTTGATTCAGAACAAAACACTGTTGGGATTTACAAGCCATTAAAAGTTTAATAAAATAGTTTGATATCTATGGCAAGAGAGACGTCCTTTTGTTTTTCTACCACTATCTCATCTGATGTAGCATCAACCATCTTACTGGGAAAACCAGACATGAGCTAGTAAATAGTATCTTGCTTTTAATGTTCTTTTATCTGGGAATCACAAAAGTAATACAGCAATAAGTAAATGAGTTGAATGATGTATGTGGAAAACAGAGCATTCAACTGAAACTGCATTTTTACAGATAAAAACTCTAGGATGCATGTGTCCAAGGGGAGATTAAAGCAGTCAGCCAAGTTTCTCTGAGACAAATAGACATCACGCTTCCCAAGGAAGGGCTTTTTAATCAAGCACAGTCATTTAGATAACGCATACTCAAACAAATATAAACTAGCTCCGCACACCACACTTTTTCTATTAGCGTGGACTTTCGATCTTTTAAGGATCATATCCAATAACAAGTTTCTTAAAAGCCATACTCGGTGGACAATTGCCTAAGAGAACAATGACCCAATTCTCATAAATTGGGTTTAATAAAGCAGAATGAAGCCATGATTGGGTTCTTTATTTATGAGACATTGAGGAGCAGCTGTGTGGTGTGTGCCACTTTCTAAATGGGTTCCGCCTCCAGCAGTTGTCTAGACCAGATGGAAAAGTGACAAGCTCCACTTAATATGTCACAGCATCAGCGTGGTCATAAAAGAGTCCCCAGCAATTCTCTTTTGAACAGAAGCCACCTGTTTACTATAAACGTACCTCTTAGTTCTCAAACTGCAATTTTAATTTGCAACTCGCACCTGAAAGGGAGCACACCTTTGAGTTCAAAGCTGCCAGCTTGCCAATCCATCATGAGTGTTTGCAGAGTTCAAATCTCCACGGTAGAATTTGGACAGTTCTAAAACTTTAATGTGTCCAGAGCTCGTTTGTAAATGATCCAATCCATCTTCTCTTAGAAGGGGGTTTCGTCATAATTATCATTTCAGCTGGCATCTTAGTTGGCTCTTGCTCTGTTCTGAAACTATGCTTATTAGAAACAGACTCGTTACCTCTTTGGATATTAGAAACAGGTTCATCTTGCCTTCCACTTTATCTCAGTAGCAGAGATGTAGCCTGGAAAAATAAAGAGCTAGCCCTAGCAGATAGCTATAATTTCTTCACAGAAAAAAAGTGTTTCATCTGGCATCTGGGGCCCCTGCTCTTCGTTATGGGAGATCAAGAGAGTCTCTAGATATCTATGATGGTTTAGCGATGATCATACTTCTCGTAGGAGGGAATGAAAAATAACTTTAAAAGAACTGGAGCTAACACATACATCAAAAATCAAGGTAACAGACATCGCTAGAACATCAATTGATATTACTGTGGTATAAATCTATTATGGTAGACAATATCTCTCTCTGAACCACAACATGCAGTCCAGGAATGAAGCAAAAGTAGAAAAAAAAAATCTTATTTGGATGATGAATTCCACAAGAAATGTATGGTATAGCTCAGTTTTTCTATTACAGGTTTTATTAGGAGCCTGGGATTAAACTTGGATCCCTTCAGGGTCTAATATACAGATAATTTTTCTTGCCCTTTTCCACTTTGGCTACAAACACACTGAGTTAACAATGCTAGATCCAAAGCATGTGCGGCATTCTTCATGTAGCAGTATTTTTCAAAAGGGGCAGGGAGAGAAATTCATCAGCAGGATTGGGGGATAGCACAGGTTAATTAGGCATTTCTCTAGTTGCCTATTATTTAAGGGGAAAAAAATAATCCATGAACTTAGAATGCAACTGTGTTCTTCTCCTGCATCATGTTGATCTATCTCCTTATACTAAAGGATTTTTTAAAGAGTTCACTAATCACAAAAATGCAAATATGATTTTTGCTTTTCTATTGTATTTTTCATCTTTTTTTATCTTTTTTATTTTATAGATCCAATTTCCTGGTTTAGTCTCAGAGTAAAGGCAGTGAAATCATTAATATCACTATAAAAGCAACTGATTGCTTGGACCATGTGCAGAACCATGCTACTCTCCAATTATCGGATGATGCACATCATCAACTCTCACATACCATCCATTCATGTCACAGACGTCCCTGCTATACATGTGAACTACAAATATGTTTTATTTGTTTTTTTTGGGGGGACAGGTTTTTGCTATAGGGCACGTGCGCTCAACAGAAAGACAGAGAGAGACAGAGAAATAGAAAGCGAGAAGTCGCCACTCTCCCACCAAGGGGACAGCCATGCTGCAATCCCTTCTCCTCCGTTCTCCTCTCAAGATCTTGGTCACACATGCACATGCGCCCAGCATGAGTTTAAGCCACCGGGTCCAGGACTCAAACCACAGTCAACTACATGGGAGTCCAGTGACATAGACATTACACCAACTGCTAGTACCAAAAAACAATATGTTTTAGAAATGGAAATGGATCAAGTTTAATGGAAGTGATTACAATGATCAAAGTGCACAAATTTCTTGCTCATGTCCTCCCTTGCCACTTTCTATAGATAATCCAAGGTCCAGGGTGAGTAAAAAAAAAAATCAGCAAATACTCTGATGTAGCTATGCAAGTCACATGGTAAAATTGCATGTGGAGGGACCAACAGATGGCATAATGGTTACATCACTGGACTCCTAGTCGACCGCGGTTCGAGTTCTGGACCCGGTGGCTTAAAACTAATGCTGGGAGCATGTGTATGCCTGCCCACAATCCCAAGAGGAGAATGGAGGAGAAGGGATTGCAGTGTAGCCTTCTCCCCTGGAGTATGATTTCTAGCTTTCTGTCTCTCGGTCTGGAAAGCAAGTACACACGCCCTATAGCAAAAAATCTCTTAAAAAAAAAAAAAAAAAAAGATTGCTTATGGATCTCCAGGATCTAACACTTTTCTTTTTGGCTGTATTTCTTTCTACCTTCTCACTAGACAACTACCGTGAGGGACCATAGCCATCATTTTGCACAAACAGGCGGGTGGTAATTCACTTGTCATCATTTCACAGCAAGCCATGTCATGCTATTTCCCAGTTTATAAGAAACAGAAGGAGCTCATCAGACATATATTCAGAATAAGTGGTGAAAACTAAAATGTTCCTGACTTTATGCATTCAACCAAACAACACTAAAGTATTTCTGAATATTTTATCACTTGGTTGCAAAGAATAAAATTAAAAAGGCATTTCTTTTGTGTGAGATAGGCGATGACTTATTTAGAGAAAAATATAAGAACTACGTCTCTTCTTACCAAATTTCACCTTAACGTTGAATATAGTAGCCAGGAGGTGCACCCTAATACATGAAGATGAGTTTCCCATTTGTTGAAATATTCCTAATGAATCTTTCTCCCTAAGGTAGACTTGCTCTCACAGCTCAACAAGCATTTGTTTGCTAATGCATGTAGTTTATTAACTCCTGAGGGTGAGAGTGGACGAATTTGTACTTCTCAAAAAATAACATTTGACAATTTCATTTTTATAACGTTTTATTGTTTGATAGTCACAGGGCAGTTTCCAAGTCATTAGCACATTCTTCTTGTTATTGTCATTGTTAGCACTCCAGTTTTACAGATGAGAAATCATAAACTCGAAAATTCATACAATGCTACTGACTAAATCTAGTGTAATGCAGGATTACTTTTGAAGTAATTTGCTTTCTCTTAAAAATAGTTCTTAGAGAGATTTTTGCTATAGGGTCCATGCACTCACTAGAGAGACAGAGAGATATAAAGTGAGAAATCACCTCCCAGGGAAAGGGGCATGACCACCCCGCAAACCCTTCTCCATTCTCCTCTCAGGACTTTGGGCACACACTCTTATGCACCTGGCATGAGTTTAATCCTCAGGGCTGGGACTCAAACTGTGGTCAACCATGTGGGAGTTCAGTAACATAACCATTATGCGTCTGCTGGTCCTAAAGTCATTTGCTTTCAATTCAAAAATGTTATTGAAGTACATAAAAAGTGGTATCAGATTATGTTACATAACTTTTGTTTTGCCCCCAATATAGTGATATTCCAAGTTTATAGGTAAAATAAATTTTCTTTAAAATTTCTAGAAAAATAATTTATTTTAAAATTTAGGTCCCTTATGAAAATATTTACTACGTTTTTCTACTTCTATGTAATTACAAGGAAATGTCATAGTTTTATTTAGTTTTTCATACCATTTTTTGTTGTTTTGAAGAAATGAAATGAATTAAAGTAATCTTTAGGGTTCACATTTACACAGTATCCATTTGAAAATCTTTAATGTTGCATAATTCAAGAAAGTTTTTATATTACAGTTTAGATCAGCTAACAGAATGAAAACAATAAAAACTATTAATATTTCAGTTCCATTACTTTAATCATATAATACATTATTATTATAAATGTATTATTAAAATTGTATAAATAGGGGCAGGAAGATGGCATGGTGGTTAAAGGCACTGGATTCTCATATGACCAACTGCTGTTTGAGTCCCAGACCTGGCGTCTTGCTTTCTCACTCTCTCTCTCTCTCTCTGTCCCTCTCTGGTCAAATTGAAATAAACGAATAAACAAATAAATAAAGTTAAATAAAATAACTCTCTAAAAATGTATAAATAAACTAACCTATAGTGCTTATCATTTTATAACAATATTCTACAGGCACTTAGGGCTTATGGGCAATGACATATTGTGAAAGATGAGGGCAGGAAATGTAGTCTGTTGACTTCTATATTACTGGGTGCTAAGTACAGAACTAGACTATTGTAAACACTTTTCTTCTATTCTAAAATTATATATTAATGTATGCATTCATTTTTTTGGTTAAGATTTTACACAGTAGACACAATACTATAGTGACTCTTTTTAATTGATTTCTTCTTACTTAAAGCTCATCAAACACAAGGTAGACACTGTTATTTGTTTACAGACACAGACACTGAGGCACTAAAATAAGGCACTTATTGATTAAATAATTTATTTTAGGGTATCACCGAGTGGCAGACTCAGGACACAAACTGAAGCCACATAGCCTCAGAATTCACATAATTGTTATTCTAACTTTAATGTGCATAAAAGACATCTACTTTTAGCCGGAATAAAGTAAAAGTTCCCACACTTACACTCCTGCCTGAATCAATTAAAGAGGTAGACTAAATATATGAGACATCATTTTCTCAAGATCTTGCATGTTCGAAGTCCCTGAGAAAGGAGGAAGAATGAGATGAGACCTGTGCTCATTCTAGCTTGCTGCCCACAGAGGATTTCTGGAGGGATTGAAGGAAAGGGGTTATTGGTGATGATTAGTAGCCTCCCTAAGCTGGAAAAAAAAATCAGAAAAATGCCTAGCTGGAGTTTGCAGAACAAAATACTGGAAAGGACAGAGATGCACGGACAGAACTCCAGAGAACTTCTGAAACTGTCCCTGGTATATCTCAGTTCTTGATGATTAATGTGTATAAACAAAAATATTACATAAGGCCAGGGTGGGGGATCAGGGACAAGAAATAAGAACCAGGAAAAAAAAGTGGAAATAGTGACTATTTCTACCAAACAGACTGGAAAATATATTTCAACACTGATTAGATAAAGTATTTAGAATGATTTTCCCTAGGTGATGGGGCAAAATAAGCCATACACTAGCTGTTATGTTAGTCTTAATTAAAATAATTTAAAGATGTAATCAGATCATGTTCTTTCCATGTAAAGGAACAAAGCTTAAGAAGATTTTAGAAGTGTCCAGCACCCCAAAGTAAAATTCCCAATGTCTGACATCCAAACAAAAATTGTGAAACATTAAAAGAAACAAAAATAGACCACCCATAATGGGAAAATCAGTCACTGAAACTGAGTCATAACTGGCACAGGGAACAGAATAGAAATAGATATCAAAAACACAGTTAACATCAAACTAAGTGGTGAAATACTAGACGCTTTGTTCCTAAGATTGGAAACAAGACAAAAATACTCATTCTAACCACTTCAATTCTATTCTCTACGTAGTACTAGAAGTTCTAGCTGGGGGACAATTAGACAAGAAAAAGAAATAAAAGTTACCCAGATTGAAAAGGAAGAAAGTAAAACTATAGCTACTAACAGATGACATATGTTATATATTAGAAAGAATCCTAAGAAAGCCACAAAAGCATTATTAGAACATATAAATGACTACATAATACCCCAGAATAAAAGATCAACATACAAAATCGATTGTGTAGCTATACATTTGCAATAAACGATCCAAACTGAAAATAAGAAAATTATTTTATTCAGATTAGCATCAAAATAGATTTTTAAGGGACCTGCAGGTAGCACGATAGTTAAGGTTCTGAGCTGTCATGTGGTACATCTCCATTTGAGTCCTGGACCCAGTAGCTTGAAAATCAAACTGGACACATGTACATGCCAGAAATCTTAGGAGGAGAATAGAGAAAAGATTGTGTCGTGGCTGCAGGGGCCAAGGGAGATGCTTTCTCACTTTCTCTCTTTCTGACACTCTTCAATAAACACATGCACCATATGAGAAAAAAAATCTAAAAACAACAATAAGCAAAAAGAAAACAAAAACCAGATTTTAAAATTTAGGGATATAGGTATCAAAAGAAATGCAAAATATACACCCTACTACAAAGCATTGTTGGAAGAGGTTAAAGATTTATTTGTATAAATGAACAAACTGATCCTAAAATTCAGGTGAAATTTCAAGGGACCCAAAATAGCAAAATGATCCTAAAAAAGAAGAATAAAGTAAGAATACTCACATTTCCCTCTTTCAAAACTTACTATAAGACAATGTCATCAAGACATGCTATATTGGCACTACAATAAACACACAGATTAATGTAACAGTATTGAGAGTCCAGAAATAAACCCATGCATCTGTGGTCAGCTGATTTTCAGTAAGGATGTCAAAACCATTCAATGTGATAAAGAATAGTCTTTTAAACTCTTTTAGTGCTGAATCAATAGGATAGAACATGCAAAAGAATTAAGTTGAGTCCATGCTTCCTATCATACACAAAAAAATTAACTCAAAGAGAATCGAAGACCTAGAAGTAGAAACAAAATTACAAAAGTCTTGGAAGAAAACAGGAGTAAAGCTTTCATTTGACAAAGAATTCTTAGATATGGCACCAAAAACACAGCAAGCCAAGAAATAAAATAATTGGATTTTATAAAAATTAAAATTTTTATGATTCAAAAAATGCCATCAAGAAGTTAAAAAAAAGTTAAAGAATTTTAAAAATCCCCAGAATTAAAGAAAATATTTATAAATCATACTTACAAGCAATTTAATTCTAGAATATGTGAAGAAATCTTACAACTCAAGAACGAAAAGTTAACTTAACTTTTTAAATAGGCAAAGGGTGAGAATAAACGTTTATCCCAAGAAGATATTCAAATGGCCAATAAGCATATGAAAGTATTTGCTCAATATCATTAGTTATTAAACAAAAATGAGATACTACTTCACATTCACTAGAATGGCTTGAATTGAAAAGTCAGATAACGACTAGGTTAGGATGTAGATAAATGAGAACTCCTATATGTTGCTGGTATAATATGTAATATGGTCCATCCACTCTGAAAAACAATCTGGCTGTTCTTCAAATAATTAAACATGGAGATATCACCTGACACAGAAATTTTACTCCGAGATATGTGCCTGGAAGAAATGACATTATTCATTTCTACACAAAATCTGTACACAAATATTCTTAATAGGATTATTCATAATAGCCAAAATAAAGACATGACACAAATATCCATCAATGAATGACTGGATAAAGAAAATATGGTATGTCTATATAATGAAATATTCTTCAGCCATAAAAAGGGAAGAAGCTGTGATGCATACTACAGATGGATAAACCTTGAAGACATTTTAATAAGTGAACCATTTGAGTCACAAAAGACTCTCTCTCTCGCTCGCTCTCTCTCTCTCTCTCTCTCTCTCTCCATACATTTTTTTCATTCAGATACAAATCTTGAATAGGAAAAGCTGTAGAAAGAGAAAGTAAACAAGAGGCTGCTGAGGGATGAAGGAAGATTGTCAGGAGACTTGTGTGTTGGAAACTGAAGGATACAAGAATTTTTCTTGAAAATATTCTCAAATTGGAGCCGGCAGGTGGCATGTGGTTAAGGTGTTGGTTTCTGACATGGCCAACCCGAGTTTATGTCCCAGTCCTGGTGGCTTGCTTTCTCACTTTCCCCCTCTCTCTCTGTCTCTTGCTGGTGAATTAAAAAATAATAATCAAGAAAATACAATAAATAATTCTTTTAAAAAAAGAAAAGATTCTAAAATTAACTGTGATGGGCCAGTCCCATTGTGCAGTAGTTAAATGCTGTGCATTGAGAGACAGATCCCACATAGCCTTGTGGAGTTTGAATCCTGGCCCCAGCAGCTTGAAAAACACACCAGCCAAGTGTGTGTGTGTGTGTGTGTGTGTGTGTGTGTGTGTGTGTGTGTGTATGCCCAAAATCCTGACCAAAAGGAGAAATGGAGGAAATGGAATTGCAATACGACCACATTCTCCACTGGGGATTCCTTTCTCTCTCTCTCTCTCTCTCTCTCTCTCTCTCTTTCACACACACACACACTCACACACACACACACACACATGTCCTCTGGCAAAATTAATGAATTAAATAAAATCAACTATGGTGATGGTTATACATGTCTGTGAATATACTAAAAATCATTAAATTATTCAATTTAAATGAGTCAGTTGCATGATACACATGTGAATCATATCACAATAAAACCATTTAAAAAACCAAAAATACAAATAATCAAGAAAGCAAGATGGAGGACTGAATGCAAGTCGAGAGATGGGATGTAATTTATAATACTATTCAGTCATAAAAAACAAGGCCCTGGAAATTGAAAGAAAGTGGAAGAATATGGAAGAGTCGTTGCTGAGTGATGCAAGTCAAGCTATAAAAGAGAGACATCGTATGTCTCACTTAACATACTGACTGCCCACACTCTGTGGTAGAGACTGAAAGACTGGAGAACATAAAAGCATTGAAAATTGCTATAAACACTAGAGACAAAGTGGAAAGA
>NW_006159752.1:1837979-1841284 GCF_000334495.1 Tupaia belangeri chinensis
ACGGACAGAGCATAAAATTTGGGGAAAAAATAGAGAGGTAAGAAATTTGTGGGACACAGATATGGTTTATTATCTGTTGATGATGATGTGTATAGTATTCTCAACTGGGCAGGACAGAGGTGTATGTCATGTTGGATAAAGACTCTTTACAATCTAAATGATGTATAGCGATTGAATGTATGAATAATGATAATAACAACAATAAATAAAAATGCAAATAAATAAGTTAATAATAAAATGCAGAAGCCAGACTGTGGGACAGTGAAGAAACAAAATGCTCTGCACAGCAGTTCCTCCATATGGGCAGTTTCCCAGTTTAAGTCCAGAGATCTCTAAATATGCTACACAAGTACATGTCCATGATCTGGGACTTGCTAAAATCTCTGGGTGGACTACAGCCTCGGATATTTTTTTTTTTTTGTCAAGAGACAATTTTGATATAGGGCGTGTGCATTTGCTAGAGAGACAGAGAGAGGGAGAGCAACAGAAAGCAGGAAATCACCCCCTAGAGGGGAAGGCCATGCTGCAATTCCTTCTCCTCCATTCCCCTCTTGGGATTTTGGGCATGCACATACACACAGATGGTGTGAGTTTCTAGTCAAAGAGTCTGGGACTTGAACCATAATAGGCTATGTGGGAGTCCAACAACATAACCATTATACCATCTGCTGGTCCCCAGCATCGGGATCTTATTGGATATGCTATCTCCTTCTATATCTCTGTTTTCTCTGTCTCTCTCATTCATAGAGGAAATTAATAAATAAATAAAATTTTAATTTGCAAATAGAGATTCTAGAAAAAAAAAACTGCAATGTCTGAGATAAAATATACTAGGTACCAGTAGATGGGGTGGTTATTAAGGCACTAACTAGACTTCCACATGGCTGACAGCTGTTTGAGTTCTGGACCTGATGGCTTGCTTTTTCACTTTCTCTTTCTCTCTCTCTCTGTCTCTCTCTCTCTCTCTCTCTCTCTCTGTCTTTCTCTGGTGAGCACATGTGCCATGTAGCAAAATTTAAAAATAATAGCAATAATAAATAAAACTAGATAAATAATTCTAAAACAATACATTGACTAATATTAGTACCAGATTAAATATCACAAAAGATTAGTGACATACAAATGCAGCAATAAACACTATCTACAATGGAAACTACAAAGAAAAATAATTTTTAAAATTGAAAGCATTAATAACCAACAGCACCTGTCTTTCTGGCGAGCGCACATGCCCTATAGCAAAAATCTCACCAAAAATAAATAAATAAATAAGCAACGGGACGATTTTAATTTCAAATATGTGTAATTAAACAACAAAAGAAAAGAGGGAAGAAAAAAATAGCAGCCAAAATTTTCCAGATTTCCACAATCCAAGAAGCACAAGAAGCTACAATTACAACAAACATACAGAAAACAAGCACATTAAACAAACAGTTGTCTTAGGATTCTCCAGAGAAAGAGAACCCATAGGCAACAGAGAGAAAGAGAGACAAAGAGAGAGATCCATTGATCTTAGAGAATTGGCTCACATAATTGAGGAAGTTGGGATTCCAAAACATACAGAGCAAGCCAGCAGGGTGGAGACTTAGAGAAGAGCACTGTCGCAGTTCAAGTATAAAGACAGTAAGTCTTCTGGCTTAGTCTTCCCTTACAGGAGATGTCAGACTTTTTTCTTAATATCTTTAATCAATTGGATGAGACCCATCCATACTATGGAAGGTAATCTACATAATGCACTTTATTTAAAGTGCACTGGTTTAATCTCATTTACAAAATATCTTCACAGAAACATCCAGAATAACATTCAGCCTACTATCTTAGTGTAATAGACTACTCTAGATGATACATAAAAGTAACCACCACAGCAGATAAGAATGAACTTATTCAAAATCAGCAATAAAGAGAAACACATTAAAGATAAATGGCCTTGACATCCCAATAAAAGACAGAGATTGATGTATTAGGCAGAATAGCCTATATGATAGCCACTTAAAAGGACTTTAATGTAAAGACATAAGTTCAAAGTAAAAGGGTAAAAAGAATGTACCATGTGAACATGATCTTAGTCCATTATTATAGCACTACCAGAAACACCAAGGCTGAGTGAATGAGAAAGACAGGGAAATTTAATAACTCCCACTTCTGTGCTAGAAAATCCAAAAGCATCACAAGTATGAGAAAGACAGGGAAATTTAATAACTCCCAGTACTGTGCTAGATCCAAAAGCATCACAAGCAGTAAAAGGTAGAACTTGTGGCAGGGAAGTATAGAATGTGTCCACATGACTCTCTCCACCATTCTGGTCTCCTTCCCCATGCCTCTCTACTTGCCGTAACTCAGTTCTAGAGGCCTCTTCCTAAAGACATTATTGTACCCAAAGGCCTCACCCGAGGACATCATAAGCAAATTAAGTTTTCCCTTAATATCCTTATGATAGCAATCAATAAAACCATGCCCCAACACCTGAATTTCTAGAGGGCAACCAATTACTACCCACGAAGATGAAATTCCAAAACTTTAGGAGACAAACTATGATCTAAGCCATAACATTAGTCAAAAGAAAGATGAAATGACTTTACTAATGTTAATTAGACAAAGTAGGTTTCAGAGTGCAGGGGAAAATAGGTCATATCACAATAATAATGGTCAATTTAAAAGGGATACATAAAATTTCCAAATATTTATTTAATTAGTAACTGAGCTTCAAATGCCTTAAGCCAATACTAGTAAAACTATAAAGAGAAATAGACAAATTCCAATTATAGTCAGCTATTTCAAGAAAGCTTTTTTTAATAACATATAGAACAAGTAGAGAGAAACCACCAAGAATATAGGATATTTGAAAAAAAAATTCTCAACCATTTGACGTAATTGAGAGTTATAGAATACTCTACTTAAAATTTGCAGAATGCATATTCATTTTAAGATTATGTCACACATTTATCAAGATAGACCATATTTTGGGGCCCTAAAACAAGACTCGAGAAACTTAAACTTGGAGTCCATTACTCTTAATTTACATCTGTCCATATGTCAAAATAGGAACTGGCAGATAGCATAATGATTACATCTCTGGACTTCCACATGACTGACTGCAGTTTGAGTTCTGGACCTGGCGGCTTAAAACTCATAGCAGGGGCATGTGCATACATGCCCAAAATCCTGAGAAGAGAGTGGAGGAAAAGGGATTGCAGCATGGCCATCCTCCTTGGGCAATGATTTCTTGCTTTCTGTCTTTCTGTCTCTCTAGCAAGCACATGTGACCTACAGCAAAAATCTCTCTAAAAATTTATATATATATATATATA
>NW_006159752.1:1841302-1843175 GCF_000334495.1 Tupaia belangeri chinensis
GAATACACTTTAAATCTTTAAATATAGAAAGTTTATTGTGTATAAGTTATATGTCATTTGACCTGTTAAAAACAAAAACAACCTTGAGCTGTTAAAGCTGTTTTAGGTTGTTTTTCAACCTAAAAAAAAAAAAAGAATCTGATAGAATGTGGTGGAAATAACACTGATGACTTCTAGGTCTAGGTCGTTAATTGTGATTAGTTTTCCAACTTGATGCTGAAACTCATTTTCAGAGTCCTGAGACACCATGTGAGTAACCTTGATAATCCTGAAACCACCATTGTCTCAGAAATCCCATACCAGGTGAAGGAGTCTCTATAGTAGTTCCTGACCAAGCCCTAAGTGAGGTGCCAACAACCACTGTAGGTAAAAATGCTTCTAGATGATTCCAGATTCCAGCTGTCAGGTTAATCCCAGCAATCAAGTCCTTTCAAAGGACTTAGCAGTTATCACAATACAGATCATTCTATCTTAATTCTTGAATTAAGACTCTGCAAACATAATACATTTGTTGTTTATTTGAGCTGCTAAATTTTGGATCAATTTTTATACAATAGTAACTGCAACACCTGGTCAGTCTATCTTGCCTATTGATAATAATTATACAAAGCTGTATAACATATTTTTTAAAAAGAAAACTTTCTGAGGGTGCTGGGGTGGGTGGAAGAACTAACAAAAAAAATAAGCAGAAATTTGAAGAAAGGTAACTATGTAGACAATTGCGCTAAGTGAGATTTGCATTTTTGCAGTGTTTTTCCAGGGCTGCTCTCCAACCCGAGCAGCTCAGGGCAGCAGACAGCTACATTTTCATCAACTTCAAGCTCCAGAGGACAAGTTTCAGGTCGACATAGTGGCGAGATATTGAGAGGAAAGGAAGAAGCGACAGATAAGGTGAACCTCAAACTCTATGTCAAAAATTGTCTACATTTATGGCAAATGTCGTCAAGGTGGTTGGACCTCACGTGGAGGACCACCTAGATGGAGTCCCAGACCCAGCAACATGAGAAACACATCAGGTATCTGTGCGTGCATACCCAATGTCCTGAATGATAGAGGACAAGTGACGGCAAGATGACCATGCCGCACAGAAAGTGTTCTTTTTGTTTTTCTTTCTCTCTCTCACTTTCTCTGTCTCTCTCCAGCAAGCTTACATGCCCTTGGCAATTTTTTTTTTTAAAGATTGTCCAACAGTCCACCTTCTTCAACTGACCCATTTTGAGGTTTTCATTTCCACTGTCATTCCTTATCTAAAGAGAATTCCCATCACCATGTGCAATATCTATCTATTATCTAACTACTAGTGCTTCCTACTGCTCTGGTCAAGAGTTCTCTTAGGAAGGGACCAGCAGTTAGCATAATGGTTATGTTGCTGAACTCTCATGTAGTTGACCACAGTTCGATTCCCAGACCCGGTGGCTTAAACTCACTCTGGGTGTGTGTGCATGCATGCCCAAGATCCCGAGAGGAGAATGGAGAAGGGATTGTGGTGTGGCCATCCTCCCTGGGGGGGAGGGGGGGTGATTTCTTGCCGTCTATCTCTCTGTCTCTCTCTCTCTCTCTCTTTCTGGCGAGCACATGTGTCCCAGCAAAAAAAAAAAAAAAAAAAAGAGTTCTCTTAGGGATCCAGAAAAATAAAAAAGGATCATCTATGATTGGCTTAATCCCATATTCCTTTCTTTCTCCACTGTTAACAACCTTTCCTTTATATTGTACTGATGCATAAATGCCTGTACTTCACTAACAGGGGCCTGTATGGGGTCAAGGATATCGCTCCAGACCAAGCAGTCTCTGTTGCAGCTGAACATAGTATAGGGTTTCTGGTGAGGGTGCCTATGTTGGTAAGTCCAGATCAGCTGCGGTTTTGCTTCTCTTT